>NC_091931.1:32339040-32481540 GCF_041260155.1 Ptychodera flava
CAAAGACCCGTACGTAGGGTCGGTGACTTCAAATCCACTTTGGGACTTGACGTAAAGAGCCAAATTACTGCCGAAATTCAGCGTTCTTGGGCCCAAGTCGTATCCCTGCCCGCCTCAGCTACTCGATCGCTTCCAAAAATGCCAGTCTTTTATTCACTTTTCGTAAATAACCGTCGATGTCGGCAACTCTCTCGCTAGCCCTGCGTACGTACGCAGTGTACGCAGTGCATTCCCTGTGTGCGTTCCTAACACACAGCATCGTACGCAGGGCTAGCGAGAGAGTTGCCGACATCGACGGTTATTAAGTAAAAGATGATGTCAAAATCAATGCACAACTGTCGAAATTACCCAAAATAAGCAACAGAAAACTAAAAGTTATCGCTGTGTCGAAAGGACAGTATATCAACATAAAAAGACGCTAGTTTGTTATGACATGGAGGCCGGAGGTAGAAGGACAGAGCATTCCCTCGCTCTCACCCAGCTATTAGTACGGGCCGCCGGTGGGATTGCCTCGCTATTAAAAGCAATGGATTCGCCGGTACTGGGGAGTACGGAGGCCATCATTCTTCAGTCTATCGAAGGAGCGGTTCGTGCCAAAAATACATGACAGCAATCAAATATACGCTAAAACCTTTAAAACGTCAAAATTCGCAACTGACCGAGAAAAACTTATGATGGCAGTCGCCTATGAAGGGCAACGCTAACTTGTTGGGGGGCGTATGCGAATTTTTGTTAGAGAGACAGCATTTTTTTATTTCTACAGTCAGACCTGCATCAATTTTTTTTTCAAATGGAGTAGCAGTGCAATTTTTCAAATTTAAGCCAGTGTTTCACATATCACAGGATGTTTTTATTTATTCATTTTACATTCCAACAAATGACAAACAAAATGGAAAGTCTATTATATATACAACTTTAAATTATAGAACACTTTTTTGGCAAATCAACTGTGATCAGTACTATACCTGCTTTTCTTTAAAACAGTCATTCCTTTTAAGTTCTCAGGGGAGATGTTATCTTTTGGTCAGAGAAACAAGGCTCACACATTGTATTTAATTATATTTGTTGTTCCTCAATTTTCATTGTCAACTTGTAATCTTTCTAACATATTTATATTGAGAGAATAATGTATTGGTTTTAACACTAGTTTATTGACTCCTATCTTGTGTTTTAAATTTTCACGATTTAGAGAAGTCAAATAGTCCCATCTAGATATTGCCTATACCATTGAGATATTGCAACAGAAATCCTGAAACATGATTTCTTGGGTCAGAAAAGGGAAGGAAAACATCAAGTGCACCGAGGTGTACAGTAGTGAATGCTTATATCATAAGTGCTGGAAAAAAAACACATAAGAATTACTTGTGGTAAAAACATTTGCGTGCCTTTGGCAGCATGCCAGCAAAGAATACATGAGAATGAAGTTTCCAAAATTTTGCTCATTTCAACAGCATTGTGACAATTCCTTTTTTATTTCTGTCTGTTATGAGAATATTTTTTTCTCAGCCATTACAGGCTTAATTTTTTTCTTTTATTTTACCTGGTGACAATTTTTTTCCTCGAAATCCTCCATACCCCCCCCCCAGAAATCAAGTGGTTCTCCCCTAAGTGAGCCCTGACCTATACGGGCCAGTGGATTACTTCCTCAGTAGAACTGATATGCCTGCAGTACCGGTGTTTATCGCCTACGGAGGCCATCATTCTTCAGTCGATCAAAGGCGCCTTTCGTACCAAAAATACACGACAGCTGCAAAGTGCATCACTGTCAACTTCATAACTATAGAACATGTTGAAATACACAGTGAAACGTTCACAATGTAAAAAATGTGCCCATACCGAGAAACAAGATGGCGTCCGTTTCGATTCTTCAACTCAGATTTTGTCCTACAGTTGTGCGCATGCGCAGACGGTAGCTTTAGCGAAAGTGAGGCAAAATCAAGTAAATATAAAATAAAATGGATAAAAATATGTTTAAAAATAATGTAAGGCATGTATCACCAAATTTTGAACATTTCTGACGGTATTTCAACTATACGAACACCCATGCCAAACATCACAATAATCAAATCAGTGGTTTTGAGGAAAAAGTGAAAATAGTGGTTTTCAGAAAAAAGCTAAAAAGTGACTTTAAATGATTCAATCAAAAAAAGAAAAAAGACCGTTTGAGATACATGCCCAAGTGACCACCAGACCAAATTTCAGAAAAAGTTACTGAAGCGTTTCTGAGATACCTGCGTCCCACAGCATACGGCCCACTATTTGGCCATATTGGCCGCGCCATCACATTAGTACCTTGTGCCCACAGGGCACAAGTACTAAAACACTACTTACAGAGGAATTATAATAGGTTAAAAGTAAACATCAAATTCCGGGAGAAAGATATTGACACTTCAAATCTTCCGTAATTTTTATATTTTATTACCGATAATCTACTTTTCGATAGAGGTATGGGGGGAGGGGGGTTTGGTGGAGGGGAGGAGGATAAGAACACTAATTTGAAATGTGTTGCAGCAGAGATTCGAGTAATGGCAAACAAACTATTGCCCTCCCCTCCCTGCATTTCTATACAAACTACCTCTATCAAATACCCAACTGAGGTACATACTCAAGCCTGAATCTTTTGTATCACAAGTTTAAAATAAAGCTTGTGGTATGAAAAAGCCAGCTGAGTTGTAATGGACATCAGATTTACTAAATCATTTTGAAAAATTGAAATCTTGGGAAGTTTGGCTAAAAATGAATTGGAAAAAATACGTAGTGCAGTGACAATGTGAAAGTTAACAGAAATGATGAAAAATATTCACAGTGAAACGCTGCAACCTTTCAATGAAATATTGAAGGAGGAAAACTTAAAAAAAATAAATTGTCATCTCTCTGAACTACTTTGAAGCTAATACAAGAGCTATTTAAGGTGGTTTAGACCTTGAAACTTTTGCTCAAATTTGCTGTAAAGAAACTTTACACAACTCCCTTTCGAAATACGAATAGAACAAAGGGGTCACTGTTCATAAAATTGACACTGGAAACAAAAATACAAATATTCATCAATATTCATATGCAAAGTGACTGCTAGAGTGAAAAATACCGTCAAGGACACTATGTGCTCACATTCGGTTTGAATTGGTCCATTCGAGAAATATTTAAACCAGGAAAAACAAGAATGACAAAAGCAAATAAGGTCTCCAACTTAGGTACTGGAGGTCATCTTTAGGAACATGCATATCAACTTCTATAGCAATGGGAGAAGCAGATCCTAAATACATAAGCAAATGTCAACAACAAAAAACAGAGAAGGCTTGATAAAAAGAAAAGGTGGGAGTGGGCAAAAAATGCACAAGGGATCTGGTAAAAAAGTAATGCTACATCATTGATCTTCTAAACCCTACCCCCTCCTGCATATCAAATGTTCCACCCCTTGGTATTACATAAGACCAAATGACAGGAAGTACATTTACAACCTTGGAGATTTTTAATTAATGCCATGAGTGTTATCATTCTAATGTAAACAGCACTTAAGTTAGTTACAGATAGTGAAATGCCTTCCACTGTGGGTGGTGATTACAACATCTGGAATTATCCTGGATCCAAATTTCTCATCAGTTTTTGTATGTCTTACATAGAAAAGTTGCAAAAATTGGTCCAAAATGAAAAAAATCACCTCAGCTTTGTTTTCTGGATCAAATTTTCCTACAAATTGGTATCAAATATGACAAAATTATGTTCACAGCCTTCAAAATTGTCTCACAACATATCCTGGGTTAGTATAGGTCATTTAAGGTCACAAACTGAGAAAAGTACCTAAAATATACAAATTTTGGGGTTTCCCAACACTTTGAGCAGAAAATTTATCTAATAACATCTTTCAGGACTTTATACCAATTACAAAGCTATCAAACAAGGGACTTTATACCAAATTACAAAGCTATCAAACAAGTAATGTTGAGATAAAGTTTTCTTGACCAAAAATGACAATATTGTCTTAAAAATACAATTTTTTATATTTCAGGACAATTTCCACATATCTAACTATTGTCATCTCTGTACGTCTGTGTACGAAATATGAAAGCTGTCTGTCCAGGGGTTTTAAAAAGGAAACACTGTCTAGATTTTTTGACCAAAAATGACAAAATTGCCACAAAAATAGTAATTTTCCCAATTTTGTCATAATTTCAACAAATTAGAAGAGTAACACCCTTGCAAAGAGACAACCCAAATTTGAGAGCGATTGGGCCGGCGGTTTCAGAGGAGAAGAATTTTTACTGAAAATGAGAAAAATCACAAAAAAATTCAGCAAAAATACAAAATTAAGGATATCTTCACAATATTCATAAAACTGTATAAGGTTAACCTAAGGTACTTGCACACATATTTTCAAAGCAATCAAAACAGCGGTTCTAGAGTTATTAATTCTTGACCATTTTCACATTTTGTAAGCTCATTTGCATAATTTTGGCAATGCAGACTTCATTTGAACAAAATCCCATCTATAGCCCAGGATGCATCCACACACCAAATACAAAGCTGAAACGTGCAGCGGTTTGCGTGTTTTTGATGTTGACGGACATACTGTACATACATACATACATACATACATACATACATACACACATACATACAGACGCCATCGACTTCAGCCTATACGATAAACTCACATTGGTAAAACCAAATGTGAGCTAAAAATTACATTGTCAATTTTCAAAACAACATGAAAAACTTTATGTACTGTATGAGCTTCAAAATGAGCCTCACAAGTGGAAGATCTAAATATTATTGCAATAGTTTTAGAGTTCAAATATCTGTCCCCTGAGTTCTATTTTAAGTCAAGTACCTGTTAGTAAGGTGTTTCCTCAGCTTCTGAATGATGGGAAACTGATTCAAAGCAATGGAGGGATTTCTGTTGTGTCTTTCATGGCCCGCTCCATGCAAGCTCTCATCTGCAATCGCATCCGGCAGTGACAAATCAACCAAGTGACTGAGTACTTGAATGAAAGTGACAGAGAGAAAAATTGTACATCAGTGAAGTATAGCTGTCCCTCTGCTGGTTCCAGCAATGCTAGTATTCAATAATAAGGTGTCCAGATTTAAGACAAGCAAAATAATTACGTACGATAGTGCAAACATCTCTACAAATTTAGATTTTATACTTAAAAAGCTAGCAGTATTTCATTTCAGCAGTTTTCTGACTAAAATAATTCTTCTATGCAGCCTAGGCTTATAAAGACCAATGCGATAGTGTCCTGTTATAGTTGGCTATCATCTTCTGAAATACTTTCATTAATGTGCATTATGCATGCATAAGGTCAATGAGTTTGTTACAAACTCTTTGAAGCAAACAAGCACAGTTACCTCACTAGGAGGCCTAACTGTGGAACTTACCAAACTCAACAGAATTTTCAGTCATTATAAGGTGTAAACAAAGCTTAATATATGCTTGTATCTTGGCTGTCTCCATTAGTGAATTTCATTGAGCCTGATACAAATACTTAATATGAATTAACATTAATGAAATGATGATTTAATATCACCTGCTAAAGGAAAGCTCCAGAAGTCTTGATGAGACGTCATCAAAGCTATGTTCCTTAGACGCAGGAAACGTTTACAGGTTGAATCATGTTTCCAGTTCTTGTGATCTTCATCGAAAATAGACCGACACTCCAGACCGTACTGAAACTTGTGTTTCGTGTAGTTATCCTCCAGGATTTCAAGTTTGCCCTGCAGCCATTTAATGCGTAATCTGCCGATCTCTTCATCTAGCTGGCTCTGCTGTATGGCATTTTGGACTGATGGACTTGCATAGAGCTCGGCCGGGATCTGAGTTCGGCAAGCCCCGAGGGTGAGTTCAACTAAACTTGGTAGGCGTTTTCTTACCCGTGATGGCATAACCATGGTGATGGTTTCTTTATCGATGGAATCGCGAAAATATGGTGTGAAAAATTCCTGAACTCTCTCCCTGGCGGCTTTGGTTCGCTGTCGCTTTTGGCGTTTACTTCTCTTGTGAATTAGTCTTTCTCGAACAACACGGATGGACATGTCTGCAAGAGAGAGCTCACCCAGCTCTGCATCAATTTCATCTTCCGCATCACTTGACGAGTACGATTGTGCCATTTCTAGGTCAAGGGTCACGACTGATGTAGCTGCACTAGCTACACCTCTGCGCACCATATCATCTTTTCCCTATATTCCTTGATCATGACATTCTATCTTTCATGTCAGTACTGTTTCCAGCATTGCTCTTGACTCAAAAACACTGCTAGGTACTCACCTGAGGGACAAGGTTGTTATCACTGTGACTGAAAACTGGGGCACCATGGTGTGGCTTGGTCGATGATCGTGTCTTCCCTTGCAAAAATGTTGCTATGACGACAGGTCAATATGCATACACACAGGAACTCAATTCTGGGATGTCAAATAGGTTTACCTTGTCCGTCTACATATGGCCATTATACTTGTTCCCTGGGACTAAAATAGTGTGTCATCTTTGTAATGAGCTGCATTTCAAGTTAAAATGTGAGGAGACCATCGGAGTACACAGTGACCGAGTTGCGTCAGATTGTTCTCGATTGGTAGTAGAAGTAGTACTATATTCTGATCCAACCTGATCGTAGCCTGATCCATGGATGTAAAAAATATTCTGATCCAACCTGATCGTAGCATTCAAACCGAACTTTCCGAAAGGCGACTATGTTCTGTCGACTTCGACTGTCGTACGCCAGAATCGTAATGAAGCAGTGAGGCATTTATTCAGTATCGCCACACAATCGATATATTCGCGTAGGGCATATACTACTTAAAAGTTTTACTAGTCCAAGGTTTGGTTACAATGACACAATGTACATATACTGTTCGCGTTCGTTCGCCGCTTGCCCCCTTTTGCGAGGTTTATATTACATACCGTGCAATCAAAATAAAACCTGGGCCGCTTGCAAGTTCGACATGTCATTACACAGTGTCTTGAAGGCGGTAACCGCAACTGTAACGTCCCCAGCCGCTACAACATGGCTGGAACAACCCGTTTACCTGAGGTACCTGCCCTTCGGACTAGCATCTTCGAATGAAATGAACTCCGGAAACGGGAAGCGCCACCAAGCGACAGTTCAAGACGAAAAGTGACAAATGAGTATGGCAAGCCAAGTGTTGCAAAATTCAAAAAACACATTAGTGTGTTCTAAGTTATCATGTTTGTGTTCTAAAAATTTATGTTTATGTTCATAAAAACCATGTTCATGTTCTTAAAATGTATGTTTATATTCTTAAATTGTATGTTCATGTTCATAAAAACCATGTTTATGTTCTTAAAATGTATGTTTATATTCTTAAATTGTATGTTCATGTTCATAAAAACCATGTTTATATTCTTAAATTGTATGTTTATATTCTTAAATTGTATGTTCATGTTCATAAAAATCATGTTTATGTTCTTAAATTGTATGTTCATGTTCATAAAAACCATGTTCATGTTGTTAAAATGTATGTTTATATTCTTTAATTTTATATTTATTTTCATAAAAACCATGTTTATGTTCTTAAATTGTATGTTCATGTTCATAAAAACCATGTTTATGTTCTTAAAATGTATGTTTATATTCTTAAATTGTATGTTTATATTCTTAAATTGTATGTTTATGTTCATAAAAACCATGCTGTTATTCAACCTTTCATGCTTATGTTCATGAAGGTCATTTGTTTGTTCATTGAACAAATTTTATTTTCATAAAACAAGATGCTTCGCTGAACCCTGCTGGATGAAATAGTCCCCGATTATGGTTTGTTTGAGCTTGATGTGCTACCAAAATTATTGAGAAGTGGATATGCCAGAGCACACCCACACCCCCAAGGCACTTTTATTGAAATTTCCCATCAGAGTTCACGTTTTCCTGATTTTGTCCGCTTGATCTTTGACCCACATTGACACATTGCAAGTGGTTGCCTCGTCTGAAACATACGGCAAGTTGACTACAAAGTTGCATATTCCCAAAAAATCGTATACGGTAAAATGTTTTTCTGAATTTGATTGGAGACAAAGCTCTTTTTTTACAGTTATTTTGGTTTTGATATACAGCAAGAGCGTGCTCGAAAACGGAGATCAATCACAAGTTTGTACTAATTAATATCGGCTGTTCTCGGCGGAGAAATTGCACGCTCTCATTCGGAGGCGCAACCAGCGGTTTATAACATTATAAATGTCTACGCACTTTCGAAGTCCGAAGTCAAAGACTCAGTGCTATGGGAGGCACTCTGATCCGATGTAGAGATGGGTCTGTCACTAGTGAGGGGAGGACCGCGCGACCGCACAACAAAATACTTAAATACGATAACGTAAAAGATCGACCAAATACCTTCAACTGCCCGATGCAGATAGCCTATCAAAGCACAGTCGCTCGAGAGCTATTCAGCTCTGGGACTATTCGCCCCATAGACGAGTGTACAGAAGCGAGGGGTATTTCTCGCTTCTGTACACTCGTCTATGGGGCGAATAGTCCCAGAGCTGAATAGCTCTCGAGCGACTGTGATCAAAGATACGTTGGAAATTTGCATTTGACAACTCTCAGGTCGTATTTCACTGCAAAAGTCGCGGGTCGCTCATTTTTGAAACTCTAAGGACGCAGGTCGCATGTCGTGAAGACCGGAAGACCGGTCACGACTATAGCTCTGCGTACGACTATATGCATGCTGTGTACGGTCTTTATGTTTTTGTTCGGTCCTCTTCTCACCACAGGGGACTCGTGCTTGTTGTTTATTTGTGTGTTTGTTTGTGTGTATGTGTTTGTGTTGTGTTGTTTATTTGTTATTTTTAATAAAATAACAGCGAAAAGCTGTTTTGTTAATATTTGTCAATAAGAGCAGTTTATATATTTGTTTGTTTGTTTGTTTATTTGTTTGTTTGTTTGTTTGTTGATACGTATTTCCGAGGGTTAGGGTTAGGGTTAGGCTTAAGTTAGGGTTAGGGTTAGGGTTAGGGTTAGACTTATTCACTCCCTCTATATATTGATAGAGGGAGTGAATAAGTCTAACCCTAACCCTAACTTAAGCCTAACCCTAAGCCTAACCCTAACCCTAACTTAAGCCTAACCCTAACCCTAACCATCGGAAATACGTATCAAAAAACAAACAAACAAATAAACAAACAAACAAACAAATAAATAAACTGCTCTTTATTGACAAATATTAACAAAACAGCTTTTTGCTGTTATTTTATTAAAAATAACAAATAAACAAACACAAACACATACACACAAACAAACAAACAGACACAAATAAACAACAAACACGAGTCCCCTGTGTTCTCACTAGTAACGGACCATTCTCTACATCGGATTTTAATCAGAGTGCCTCCCAAAGCCACAACAGCCCTGAGTCTTTGACTTTGGACTGCCAAAATGCCATAGGCAAACCGCTGGTTTTGCACCGAGTCAGAGAGCTTGCAGCACAGTCACCTTTGGTCGGAATATTCCACTCGGCGTGTATGCCCTCATAGACGTGTGTACATATGCCTGAGAAGATGTACACACGTCTATGGGGGCATAGACGCCGAGCGGAATAGACCGACTATAGGCACAGGCGTGATGTTTACTGGGTAGTTTGTATAAGTGTAGTTTATGCTATGTTCCAACGTTCTCTTCCGTAGCTACGGACGAGAACGTCGGAACACAGCATAAAACTACACTTTATACAAACTACCCACTGACCCAGTGAACATCATGCCTGTGACAATAGTTGACTGTATGTGTGCGTGCAGTTTCTCCGCCGAGAACAGCCGATATTTAGTACAATCTTGTGATCATTCTCCGCTTTCGAGCACGCTCTACTCGTCTAGATGCACTACATGCCAAAAACAGGATGGTTGAACAGTCTCATATACATTACGTTTACTTTTTTGTAAGTCCCCCACAAGTTTTGTAGTTAACACTGTAGATAAAAGAGCCGACTCATTTGAGTGAAATACCAATCATGTAACACTCCACTCCACTGTTTATCTTTGTGTGTCTATAAAAACAGATTGACATCAGTACGTTTACGTTTTATTATGGTTTGTTTGGCCAGAGTGCTGTCCTAATTAACTTCAGTCTCTACTATCAATTCAACAAGTAATTTAGTAATTCCCTTGTGTGTTCTATCCAGACACTCAAATGAGTCGGCTCTTTTTATCTACAGTGTTATCTACAAAACTTGTATGCTACGTACAAAAAAGTAAACGTAATGTATATGAGACTGTCCAACCATCCTGTTTTTTGCTGTATATGCTAAGCTTCGCTTTCAAACACACGCAAAGCCTACTTTTCTCTCTGTATGTGGTGTAACTGTTTGGTCCGCCGCCCATAGCTAACTCCAGAGCGCCCTCAGTGTTAACAGGGAGATATGGACATAAGCAGTGTTTTAATGAACATAAAATTTGTTCAATGAACAAACAAATGACCTCCATGAACATAAGCATGAAAGGTGAATAACAGCATGGTTTTTATGAACATAAACATACAATTTAAGAATATAAACATACAATTTAATGGTTTTTATGAACATAAACATAAATTTTTAGAACACAAACATGATAACTTAGAACACACAGATGTGTTTTTTGAATTTTGCAACACTTGGCTTGCCATAAAGAGCGACATCGTCGTACACCACGCCCTCTTCGGCGAGTCTTATCACGCAACGCCGAAAGCAGGAAAAAATGGAAAAAATGCTCTGGCTTGCGAGAATAAAGAGCGATGGCCATATAGATAGGAGAGCAAGGTGAATCTGGAGAAGAGGTCCATGCCATGGTGTAGTCTGTTTCATGGAAGTCTCACAATTGATCCGTAAGTCGTTTGTTTGTTTGCTTGTTTACTTGTTGTGTTTACTTGTTTGTTTTTGTTTATTCTGTCTATGTTTTTCTTATTTGACCGTTTTTTTTCTATTTTTTTTCTATTTCTATTTTTTATTTGTTTTACTGTTATTCAGTCAGAGTTCCCTGTGGAGAGGGGGATTGGTGTAATTGGGGACGCGAGGGTCACCATTGTTCATGCAACAGTCATGGGGAAGGGCATGTCATCATCCTCTTTCACTGACTTAATAAATAATTTTGTTTATTGGTGGACTGGCGAATTGAAAGTGATAACGACACTTGCATGAAATTCATAACATTGTGGGAAACCTCTGTGTATTCGATAATTTGTAAGACCAAGAGAGGACGCAGGTTTACGAGACAGCGGCATACGATAGTATTGCTGCAAAAGAAAACGGGTACGAATACGAAAATAAAATGAACATCGTGAATTGAAACAATGGTGAGAAACTGAAAATTTGCCGATTACGGCTAAGCTTATTTTACCTACAAGAGTTTGTGACCTTCTGTATGGGACCCCGCTAAAACGGAGTCAAATTAATATATTTTGATGATAAAATGACCTTAGGTCTTCCATGTACTTTGTGCTGGACAATCTAGGCATTTTATGTCAAACACACACTGGCTTAAACCTACCGAGTGTCACCTGGAATGTCGATGTTGATGACGAGTCTCATAAAAACGAAATAAACTTGAAGAATCGAGTGACGAGCTGTGATACGTTACCTTCCCGTCTGCAATATTTATATGAGACTACAGCATACTAATGTTTATACATTTTAAAATTCTTTTATGTTAGTTATCAGGCCGAGTCGCAGACGACTCAAAGGTCGTGGTAGGACGGCTTCAAAAGAAGGTGCACAATGCAGGACAGTGTGGTTTGGGTTGGAAGAGCCTGACACAAAAGGGCGGGTAGATTCAGGACTATCTTCGCTCAAGATATCCCTCGTCGACCAATTCTGCACAGCTACAGTATTACATATGTGATCACAAGGAACCTAGAAATATGGTTGTTGTCGTTGTTGTTGTTGTTTGTATTGTTTATGTTTATTAGTTGTGTTGTTGTTGTTCTTGTTGTTGTTGACCAATAAAATTCAACGAACATAACTGTTGTGTTGTTATTAATGTTTCAAACATAATGTAGATGTCATAAGAAACGCTACAAGGACACTATCATTACTTGGCCCGATACAACTCTCTGCTAACGTACACTCGTTTACGTGTATGAAGAGAGTTTACATGGCCGTGAATATGAATAATAAGATTAATAACTCAAAGGATCGTAACTTTACAGCTCAAACATAAATCATAATCAATCACAAAATAAAATGGAGCACTTGTAGGTCAAGTTGAGATACTTTTTTCTGAAAACATCTCCGGATTTGCCAATTTTTTACAGTGCGCGTGACAGTGTGTCGCGTCTTGCTCAGTTTCTGGGGCCCAGTTGTCGTTCGCTCCTGAAATTTTCGGAAATTTTGACGCTTTTCTTGGGGTCGCTGATAATATAATGGAAATAACAGACTCCGCTCTGACCATTAACGTTTATTTGTGGGCGCGGGCTCGAGAAAAGCCACATTGTCTTGTTGTAGACTTACAATATTTGGCAGATCCAGTGGATTGACTATGTAAAGGCTGCTTTAGAACGCTTTAAACACAGAGTCTCCTGTTTTACATTTGTGATCTG
This sequence comes from Ptychodera flava, assembly GCF_041260155.1. Classification (NCBI taxonomy): domain Eukaryota; kingdom Metazoa; phylum Hemichordata; class Enteropneusta; family Ptychoderidae; genus Ptychodera; species Ptychodera flava. The sequence goes on from NC_091931.1 coordinate 32,351,550, forward strand.
CGCTACATTTAATGTTGCAGCAGAGAAGACAAAGGAAATTTTACATGATACGCGCAATCTCCGTCATTAGGTAGGCTGGCAGGCTACCCATTTTCTTTCCTAGTGGTCAGTTGACACGTTCTCCGGCCCCTCTCTTTCAGGTGCCTTCACTTTGTTTCTTGACCCATAACAGTTCACGCAAACAGCTGCAGTACTGGTCACAAGGGCAATAGCGCAAAAGATGACCGCTACAAATAATGGCATCCTTGAATCTCCCATGTTATCATAAAGCTCCCCTGTGAAGAAATTGAATTAAAAGATAGGATTTAGACTACGTTCAAAGAGCTCAAATATTACTTCAGTTTCGTTGAGAAGTTTACATTATACGTACATCACACTAAACGGTCTTTCTCGTCGAAATTACGGCTTCATAAGTGCTATAAGTCCGACTAAGATAAGCTCTCAGATTGTTGTTACATAAAGCTGACTGGACGAGATGGAATGTAATCGATACATTAATCCTGAAATGAAACTTCCTTTTGAGATTGTGGCATCAGAGCTTTCGTGACCTTAGACGGTTAGGAAAAACAGGTCGTATCTCATCAGGTAGCGAAATTCTTGGCATCTCTCAAATATGAAACAAGGAAACTAGATTTACGTTTTTGGATGAATAGAAGTTTGTGCATGTGCTGACTGTCATAGTAGAAGACCAACATTTATCCTTACCTGCAAAAATTAATGCCATTCCGCCAAAGGTACCTTGAACAAAAAATATCAATCCTATAGCATTTGGAAGATCCCTCAACTGTACTATCTCTTTGGTGCAAACATTGAACATGGGTATGCCAACACCGTGAGACAATCCGATACCAACACAAGCAATTACCATGATGACGTAATTCGTGACGAGGGTGTAGGTCAAAACACTGAGTGCATTTAAAGCAAACATCGATGCCAACAAAGCCATAGGGGGAATCACTTTCAGGTCCACAAACCAACCATGAGAAAGCCGACCAGTCACGGAGGACATCCCAAGAGCTGTCATCAGTGCTGCTGCATTCATTCTCGAGATCCCTATGTCGACTGCCCGTACAACTATCCACATCATATACATCACCATTGCGATGCCGAAACCCATCATGCAAACTATAAGCACAGCCATGCAAGGGTATCTCGGAAAGATGTAGAACCCCCACATATGATAAATGACAGAGAATATGTTTCTCCCAGTCTTTTTATTCGAAGTGGAGCAACGACCACCGTGTTCACCATCGACTGCACTTTCAGGCGTCTGTTCATCGTCTTGTACAGGTGTATATCCATCGGGGCTATTAACACGGCTTGAATCACGAAGACCCGACACTGTGGTATCAGATGCTGACCCTTCTTGAGAACTAGTATTGGACTCCATTTGAAATGGCTCCTTGTTGTGTTTCTTTGTCGTCTTGGCAACAGGTTTCATGATCATTGCACATACAAAGATGTTTGCAAACAATCCAGCAAGTATTAGAAACGTACCGTGCCACCCATAAACTTGAATCAGTGTTTCCACAAGAGGCGAGAAGATCATGAATCCAACGCCAGCTCCGACCCCGGCAATTCCATTGGCAAAGGCGTAGCGGTCTGTGAAATACTCGGCTACGATGGACAATGCTGGTATATAGATTACAGCTATACCAGTTCCTTCAAAAAAGGAAATGCAGATTTCATTGATGAAACAATAGATGAGAGATAACATTTGGAGTTTGATATTAAGTAGTGCTTAGTTTTTGAGGAACTTCGCCTTTGAGGGACCTTTGAGGCGTTCTTTCTTTATATTACAAAATTTAAAAGTACGGCATCAACAATGATGAAGCTCTATCAGTCACTCATACTTAGTACGGCATCAACAATGATGAAGCTCTATCAGTCATTATTACACCTCACGTATTATTCAGGTACTGTGATTGGCTGAGCCTCACTCACGTGATATAGAACAAAAAGTGATAGAAAATAGCTCAGGTGATATAGCCCTGTCGCGTGCGCTGATATAGCCCTGTCGCGTGCAGTGATATAGCCCGCTACCACGTTCTGGAATACCGCGCGTACTTTCTGCACGTACCACATCGTCGCGTACATTTACTTGGTATTTTCTGTAAAGCAATGGCTTTTGGAAAGGCACAAGAAATTAGCTCGACCTGAAGTACACGACGACGTTTAGTACATTAAACGAGAAAAGCTTGAACAACACTGTGTTCGTTTTTAGACGTAAACTTCATGTAGCATTGCGATCGAGCAACAAATAGAACGTTTCACTGTGGCGAGTCTCGATCGACACTTGAGGGCTCTGATGTAAATTACAATATTTATCTATAGTAATCAGATTACCCTCTTGAAATAAAGTATAATAAAATAAATAAATAAATAAATAAACTTGACCGCATTCTGAGCAAATTTTCGAAAACAAGTGTGTTTGTTCGGTGTAATAAAATTAATAACACACGCTAGCACGGGCAAGATCACGATTTGTTGCCTGCCCTCGGGCTGGTGCTCATGACGGTAATATTGATGATACCCTCGCCTTCGGCTCGGGCATCATCAATATTACCGTCATGAGCACCATCCCTTGGGCGGGAAACAAATCGTGATCTTGCCCGTGCTGGCGTGTGTATTATTTAACTCATACTTGCGTATTATCAGTATAAGATACCAAGTAGCGCAATATATACCGTTACTTTGCTGTTTGAATTTTTTTACAAAAATATCTGTTTTGCTTCGATCAGACCTATATATAATTAACTTTGAAGCGACACTTTGATACAAAATGGTGTAACAGAGGGAAATATTTTGTTCGGACCCATTTCTTCCAGCTAATCCCCAAATAGGGTCCTACCTTAGTGTATTTACGAGTCGTGAATGCTGAAGCCATCATTTCTGTTACTGATCTCAGCTCAGTGAAAAACCAGCCATGATTTCGTCCTAAAAGCGAGTATTTATTGTCTCAAAGAAGTATGTTGAATTGGTTTTAGGAGTGAACTTCTACCGCGATGTTTTGGTAATTTAGTTTTTCATCAAATCGAAATTTGATCAAACAGAGAACTGATAATGTAGTGCACAAGTCTTAGGCTAAAGTATAGCAAGTTATTTAGATTAGATTTTTTATACCAGAACTTCAACTTTGAGCGAATCGACAAAAATCAAAGATTTCTTAACCAAGTACATGGATGAGAATGAGTTACATTATTTCCAGACTACAATTCTGTCTTCAAAAACGACTTAGGACCTTCACACAGGTGCGGACTATAAGAATCCATCAAGCATTGTGTGGTACTTCAACTTGATTTGGGAAGAAGAGCAAGATATTATACTTAGCGACAAAACAAAAATTCTTATAAAACACACCGAAAGTTACAAGTTGATAATTTAATAGTCACAATATATGTGCGTGTGTGCAGGGAAAAAAGTATCCATAGATTGACTATAGATTTTAACAAACAAGACGGCGATGAAACCAGTTCGCGGTACAAAATTTTAACAGAAGCCGTACAAAACCTTGCAGTATAGAACAATTATGCGGGCGTACTTGCGGTGCCTACACATGGTTGTTTCTCACGGTGGGGGCGGGGGGGAGGGAGGGGGAACAAAGTCTTTATTATCCCATGCTTTTCCAGAGCTTGTATGCTTACCTATTAAAACTGAAAACGTCAAGAAGAGAAGAGGAAGGCTGTCGGTAAAAGCTGTCATTACCAATCCAACCACAACAATGATCGCCCCAGATGCGACTACCTTCTGTGCCCCATACATTGATGTGAGGTATCCACTGACAGGCGCTGTAGGAGAATACAGTTTGGCATAGATCATTTAATCAAATGTAAGTACCACGAGAGCTATCATATTGTACTGCATACTTTCTTAATTATCATACTGTAGGAACAAGATAGTCTGTACTTTCCAGATAAATAAAAAACTTACTTAGGATAGCTACCATGAAGAACAGTATTGTGAAAATCCATGACAAGGTTGCAGCACTCTCGTCGAACGTTTTAATAAATTCAACCATGAAGAGGCCATTCGTACTCGAAAGGCCCCCACAATTGAACTGGACGTAGAAACTGCTGGCAAGTACAAGCCATCTCCGTCGTCTTACGTCTTGTGCGACAATGTCTGTCATGTTTACCAGCGATACGAAGAATAGGTTGCTATACGATGGTCGGGCGATGATTCAGTGGTTGACAGCAGGAAGCGTGGTGATACTTCAGATGAAATGAAACGTCGGTAAGATTTGTCTCTGGATTATATAAAACATATCATCCATCACATTGTCAGATAAGATATTCCCTAAAGCCGAAATCAATAATACACGTATATTTCCTATTAACTTGGCTCCATAAAATAGGTAAGTTGATCCACTCTTCACTGAGTCTGTATTTTACCTTATAAAATTCATTTTTCGCCAATTATGTGACCAAAAGAAACTAGAACTAAATGGTGAATTCGCACTCTGTGCGTGGAGAAGGAGGCTATAGAAAATATCTGTAAGATATTTTATCTGAGCTTACTCAGACTCACCTCACCAGTTACAGTTAAATATGTATCTGGTCGATACTTTACACTTAAAATAAAATAAAATGAAGTGGTCCATATAGACATTCTAGCTAAAAACACATCCATGACTCGTGCTCGTTGCAGTCCCTCATTTGATGACGTTGCTGTGCTTTCTCAATGCACTCAAACCATAATTTAATTAGCGCATTTGGAAGCGAATAATGTTATCTTATTACTGGAAAAGTAACTTGATAATGTAGTGCAGTGGATTCAGAGATGCAAGCGTTCAGGGCGAAAGGTCAGCTTCAAGGACACTTCAAACAAAACGGAGATATACAGAGAAGTGACGGTACTTTACAATTTTCCTTGGCGAACACTTCTGTTCAATAGGCTTACCTATAAAAACCGGGAAGGCTCAGCCCTCTTTATCACGAGTTATATCAGAGCACTGCATGGCCTGTCAGTTGAATACTTAGAAGCGACAAACAGATTTGAAGATTTTAGCTTAAAATATCGATAATCGAGGCTAGTTATATTAAACTCAGGTAATTATTTATTTATTTATCTGTTACTTTTGTTATCTGTTATTTTTGTTTATATATATACATATATATTTATTTATTTATTTATCTATTTATCTGTTATTTTTGTTTATATATATACATATATATTATTTTTATTTATTTATCTATTTATCTGTTATTTTTGTTTATATATATATATATATATATATATATATATATATATATATATATATATATATATATATATATATATATATATATATATATATATATATATATATATATATATATTAGCCATCATCTGATTGGCGAAAGTAGCAGTTTCGAGTACAATGCCTTGCTTAAAATCACATATGGTTGCACCTAATCTGTAACGGCGTATTTCTTTGTGAGCTTGCTCAAAGCAGCTGATCATCCGATCAACAAATTATCCTTGGCAGTCGTTGATTATTAGTTTTGTCTTTCGTATCCTTACATATTACAAATGTCAGAAAGTTGAATTATCGCAATTTTGCGAAAGACGCCAACTCCTTGACTGGATCGACTTGGTCTGGAGACTGAGTAAGGCGCGAGTCACGAAAAATCACTTGATAGAATTGTGTCGCTTAGCTCAACATTAATTGGAATATCCCAGAGAAGTCTGTCATCATTTTATGATCAGCAAGTACTTTGGAAAGCCGGCTCAATTGTTTTAACCATATTCTATCAACAGAGTTCGACATACTTCCCTCTGGTTTTCGTTTTAGATACCCGGCTTGCAGGTCAAACCGGCGCAAGTTGTCATTCACTCCCTCCTCTGTGCGGCTTTTCAAAGATTCGCAAATTGTTTTGTTTAATTGTTTTTGGTACGTTCTGTGTCTATACATTTTTTCTATATTTGCTAATATTTTCATGTATTGTATTCCAGCTACACTTTTTAATTGTCCATGTTCCGGATGAATAAAGTTTTATTGAATTTTATTTAATTGTACGGTAACGCGTGAGTTACGCGTGCATTAGTTAGATAATTGTTGAACGCGTCGAAACTGAAAGACTTGTACTGGCTAAAAACAATCCTGAAGTAAATTTAAAATGTTCGCTTTCAAAATCGAAAATAGATATCAGGGTACACCGTGCAAATTTTTTGTATAAGAGAAATACATGACATAAAATTTACCGATATTCGAAATTAAAAATGGCCGTCATCTAAATGGCGAATATATGGGGACAATCACCTTACGGAGAAAACTTCATTTCTCCATCAGATTCACAACGAGTCTACAAATCCAACTTGACATTGACAGCCCAGCCATATGTTCCAGAGGCGCATTCTACCTTGACATAAAATTCATATCTGCATTTATCGAAAAGCTATAATTCTTCATGTCGCGAAAGCTGGTGACCCGAAAGGGTCACTAGGTAATTGTGACAACGGTCGATCAAACAACAAAAAGCACAATTGGAAGTTGGTGGTAATCATGGTGGAAATCATAAACACATTTGGTACTCAAAATTCAGATCAGACATTGTCAACTATTTATTACAAATACTGGGCTGAGACTCTTGTGATAGGTCATACTTGCTTGTTAAATATTAAACCCATCATAATTTTTTTTTTTTTGTCAGAGATATGATACATATCTTCGACTTTAGTTCTTAGCAACCAAATGACTGTGAAAGGTCTGACAATGTTGTCAAACCGCTTGAGAATAAGACCATACTGAGTACGAACTATCGAATATTAAGCATAAGCCTACTTACGGATGTTCAGGCCTGGCATTTAGGTACTCGGGGCACAACGCAGCTCGAAACGGGTCATGCCAGCCATTGTCGCGGATGACCTTCGCTGAGGCGGTGTTGACCCTTTCTATGGTCGCAAGGTCTACCCGCTGAGGGCGCAGAACACAACACAGATGACAGTCCTGAGCTTTTTGATGTTGTTTGCAAAGCAAGCCGAGGTCGGAAGTGTTATCTTACCAAGTTTACTGCTGCCTAGAGAGTCAGGTTAAACTGTGGACGGGACTCTCTATCTGACTTAAGGTTGAAAACGGTAATCATGAGAATCAATGTCTTTGTCTGTATCCCCTATCAATGACGCTGTTTAGAATTTGTTCCATCTTTCTAGCAGAGAAGTGGATGAATTATCAATAAACCAAATACATAGAGACTATTGAAATCGTCAACTAATTGTGCTTTCCTAACAAAGCTAAGAACTGTTTCGACACCTTTGTCCGGACATACCTATATGTTGTCATAATAAGATCTAGAAAATAATTAAATAACTAACGGTCTGACTAGCACATGGTGGAAAATCCGGGTATCTTGTGGCTCCAATCCATTGAATATTGTGATTACGGTAGAATGCGCTAAGACTTTGCATGTGCACAAACTGTCATAAATGAAACTTTCAACAATTCTATTACACATCAAGAATAAAAATTAGGGTTACTGTCGAAAGTTTATGTATTACCTAACATTTATTGATACTTTAAATTAAAAATGGCGGCCATTATATGCTAACTCGGAGTAAAATCAAACTTCACTTCTGAAAAAAACTAAGATTGTGAAAATATTTCTTAACTCAAGAGCTTCCAAATGAACCCCAACAAGTGGTATATCAGAAAACAATGGTAAAAATTTAATATACTGAACATTTGTACCCGAGGCGCATTCTACCTCCAATACTCAAATCACCGGAGGTGTCTTCAACTTAACATTCAACATAGCGGCCTCAGGAAACAACTCTTAAGAGCGTCTTTCTTCGCCAGATGTCCGTGCACCTCCGTTTTTCATTAACCGTAGATCTTACTGCCATACTCGGACTCTGATTAGTCTAGTTTGGTGTATAATTTTTAAGTTTCAATCATTCTAATTTTTATTACAGTTGATCTTGTTACTCTAAAATATCAATTTTGTTCACATGTATTTAAAATATTTGAGATTTCTGTACTGAAACGTCTTTTTGTGTCTGTTTTGTCGTCTTAGTCGAGATGGAAATACAGTGATATAGTGAACTCGGTACGCTGCATCAAATATTTGCATATGAATAGTAGAAAGTTTCCCTTAGCCAATCAGTGAGGTCACAGCTGATGAAAAGTTCATTGACAGCATATCAATGCCATTATATAGAATCTATATGCCATCAGGCCGTGTCGCAATTAGCTGATTTTTCGACGGCGATCGATAAAATTGGGGAACATATGTAATAATAACAGAACCCCATGGCCTTGGAGGGCGCTCTGTGACGTTCTGAAGGTATTTCACGAGGGATACGGTGTATTCTGCCGCCAGTACTTTTTTGAGCGAAGCAAGGAAAAGTACAATCAGAATACACCGTATACATTTCCGTAATTATATTGTTGTAATGCCATTATTCTTCTCGCTAGGTGACACCTTTGCCTGTTTCTTTTTCAAACATAAACGTTAAATTCAGAGATATTACATTCATATAGCATTGACAGTGTCATTATTATATATTCGGCGTAACCGTCACAAAAAATAATCGTAGGTAGATATTGGGTAATTTCAGCTTGAATATGTAAATGTTTGAAATTGTCATCCTCTTGCGTAAGTATATTTTATCTTTCATGGTGTAAAGTAGTTTCTTACGTTTTTGGTGAAAGCTTACTTCCTATGAATATTTTATATAATTTGAGTTAAAACCTTTGTGTTCTCCATATAAAGCTAAGTTTGATGTGTATAGTAAGACATTTGCCGGTCTAAACCATTGCTAAGTGCAGCTACGCTTCAAATAAAGTATATATCATCGACAAAACTTTGCGCCATCTCTGTGAATTGTTCAGTATGGAACCGCTCAGTAAGCCCATACCTTTAAGAAGTTATTGACAGTACAGAAAACGTGGTAACAACGGTGGATTGACAATAAAGATATGCTTATTTGAAATGTGGTCATATTTATGTAAATGACAGCTCATCGACACGGCAAGAATGATGATTAGTAGTCCAAAGTTAGCAGCAGCACTTTCACTATAGAAATATTGAAAATCAGCGAGTGTCATGCACGATACCATACTATACTATCCTTTATTCCACATTTTTCATAGGCGGAAATGATCCGTTCTTGATGTAAGAACGCATCGTCGGTATTTCGATAAGGACGCAGTAAATTATTCCTTGCATGTTCCTGTAATCAAAGTTCCTTTTCGGAGTTTAGCCTACGTAATATAGACTTAATTATAATTCCTTGCAAAAGACCAACTTATGAGAAACGTTGGCGTTTATCATCATTACGAATATGGTTTTGTGTCAAAAGCTCTTTCCTTATAAAACAAGAGAATTTGGTGTACCCTAAATTATAAGCGGACTTGAATACACCACATTGTATCTGGAACTAAAACTACTCCACTTTCCAACTTTGGACACCGATTGTAAAGTGTCTCGCCTGGCTGTGCCTGACTTTGATTATGAGTAACCACATGATGAGTCCTTTCTGCCTTCTATGAATTCCAGACGCTTAAAGAAGTTGGTCTTTCGACAGTCCTTGATGAAAGCTAAAATGTTGTGATATAGGTTATTATCTTTGAGCCTCATACCTGGATTTACCCGAAGGATATGTCGATTGACTCACCGAAGTTTACACCATTCCAATTCGACAGAGAAACCAAAGAGGTTTTTATTTTAGAAACAAATTCTGCGATATTCTTTTCGTGAAACATGACGGAGGGGCCGCAGTGAAGTATACCAACGCATAATTTTATTTACTATGACTAATATTAAACCTGTCAAAAATAACCATAACTGTTTTCCAATGGACCTGCCCACTGAATCTGCTGTTTTTAATAGAAAACTGACGAGGGATCCGATTAAACCAGGTATTGCAGCAGCACGTTTTGCGGCTAAGGTTTTTTAACAATTCACCAAATTGCCTGATAATTTCCTTTGCTTATGTGTATACTTTGGGTGGTTTATTATTTCCTGAGCCGCCATTTCCTTGGTTAGCTGAGCGGGGGGGGGGGGGGGCTTTATTTCCTGAGCCGCCATTTCCTTGGTTAGCTGAGCCGGGGGGGGGGGGGCTTTAGTTACAGCCCGGGCAATTTTTCATATTGTCATTCCAACGGCAGTAATTAATGCAGCGTTTGTTATACCATGCCGTTTAAAAGAGTGACAATTGTGGATTGGAAATTACATCACAAAGATACCTAATTGGCGCCAGTCTTTCACGTGCCGCGCTAATTAGGTCATGTTGCACTTAAATCCGATTATTAATGTCAGCTAGTCTTGTTCTGAGTTCAGGTGTAAGAGCTGCCGCAGGCTCCGTTTGCTCCGACAAAATTTTACCTCTTTCATTGTAAAGCTCGTTGAGACGCATATTTGCCATCTCCAATTCATCAACACAAGCTCTATTGTCGGGGTTTAGATTATTCCATTCATTTATTCTATTTTCGATGGCTTGTTTTATGTGCATTACCGCTAGCATCATATCGTAACTTCACTAAATGCTTCATTACATGTCAACAAAATTGAGTAGCCCCCCTTCTTGTTCTCCACTTTTGAGCAACCCCCCTTTAGCTTTCGATTTTTTGAGTGACCCCCGTCAGATTCCTCCGACCCCCCAGGCCATAAATGATGACGGCTCCCTAAAAACCTAACAGCGATAGCTACCATCGCGCACATTCATGAGAGTGTGTGCCATAAAGTGTGCCATAAAAATACAAGTGTTTTGAATCTGTGACATAAACAATCAAAGGGCATTGGCAAGTACATTTTCAAGGCAATTTATGTGGTACACAGTGAAGTCCACATCGCAAATATGATTAACCCAGATCAGGTCAAGTAACTCAATCAATTTGCCTTGAAGATCTCTTTTTTTTTGCAGCGAGAACGGAAATCATGACAAGACATCGAAAGTTGTAACTGATTTATGTAGCTTTGTGTGCAAGACAGCATAAGTCGTATTACGGTTAACAGTGTCCTTAAACTTCGAAGAAAAATCTTCTGTTCAGTGGCAACATTGTCAGCATTGTCTTGTTGTTGACTTACAATATTGAGCAGGTCCAGTGGATGGACTATGTAATGTTCTTTGGAACGCTTTAAACTCAGAGTCTCCTCTTTTACGTTTGTGATTTCTGGGCTACATTTAATGTAGTGAAGACAAATTTTACTTGATACGCGCAATCTCCATCATGAGAGAGACTAGCAGGCTGCCCATTTCCTTTCCGAGTGGTCAGTTGACACGTTCTTCGGTCCTTCTTTTTCAGGTACCTCCAATTTGTTTCTTGATCTATAACAGTTCACGCAAACAGCTACAGTACTGGTCACAACGGCAATGGCGCAAAACATTACCGCTAAAAATAATGGCATCCTTGAATCTCCCATAATGTCATAAAGCTTCCCTGTGAAGAAAGTAAACAGAATTTAGACTATGTTCAAGGGGCTGAAATATTGCTTCACTTTCGTTGAGAAGTTAACAGTATACGTACACCATACTAAACGGTCTTTGTCATCGAAATTACAGCTTCATAAGTGCTACAAGTCCAACAACGATATATTCTCTGTTGTTACATAAAGCTGATTGGACGAGATGGAATATAATCGTTACATTAATCTTGAAATTGAACTTCCTTTTGAGAATGTGGCATGATAGTTTTCATGACATTAGAAAGTTAGGCAAGAACAGGTCATCTCTCATAAGGAAGCGAAATTATTGGCATCTCACAAATATGAAACAAGGAAACTAGATTTACGTTCTTGAATACATACGAAATTCGTGTGCGTGCTGACTGTCATAGTAGAAGACCAACATTTATCCTTACCTGCGAAAATTAATGCCATTCCGCCAAAGGCACCTTGGACAAAAAATATCAATCCTATAGCATTTGGAAGATCCCTCAACTGTACTATCTCTCTAGTGCAAACAGTGAACATGGGTAAGCCAACACCGTGAGACAATCCGATACCAATACAAGCAATTACCATGATGACGTAATTAGTGACGAGGGTGTAGGTCAAAACACTGGTTGCATTTAGAACAAACATCGATGCCAGCAAAGCCATCGGGGAAACCACTTTGAGGTCCACAAACAAACCATGAAAGAGCCGACCAGTCACGGAAGACACTCCAAAAGCTGTCATCAGCGCTGCCGCATTCATTCTCGGGATGCCGATGTCGACTGCCCGCACAACTATCCACGTCATATACATTATCACTGCGAAGCCGAAACCCATCATGCAAACTATAAGCACAACCATGCAAGGGTATCTCGGAAAGATATAGAACCCCCACAAATCATAAATGACAGAGAATATGTTTCTCCCAGTCTTTTTATTCGAAGTGGAGCAACGACCACCGTGTTCACCATCGACCGCACTTTCAGGCGTCTGTTCATCGTCTTGTACAGGTGTATATCCGTCAGAGCTTGAATCACGAAGACCCGGCTGTGTGGTATCAGATACTGGCCCTTCTTGAGAACCAGTGTTGAACTCCATTTGAAACGACTCCTTATTGTTCGCCTTTGTCGTCTTGGCAACAGGTTTCATGATCATTGCACACACAAAGATATTTGCAAACAACCCAGCAAGTATTAGAAACGTACCATGCCACCCATACACTTGAATCAGTGTTTCTACAAGAGGCGGGAAGATCATGAATCCAACGCCAGCTCCGACCCCGGCAATTCCATTGGCAAAGGCGTAGCGATCTGTGAAATACTCGGCTACGATGGACAATGCTGGTATATAGATTACAGCTATACCAGTTCCTTCGGGGAAAAAAAACAACACAAATGCAGATTTCATTGATGAACCAATAGATGATAGATAATATATGGATTTGATATTAAGTAGTACTTCGTTTTGAGGAACTTGGCCATTTAGGCGTTCTTTCTTTAAATTACAAAATTTAAAAGTGCCGTAAATAATGAAGAAGCTCTATCAGTCATTTATACTTGCGCATTAGCAGTATAAGATACAAAGTAGTCCAACATATACAGGTACTTTTCTGTTTGAATTTTTTTACTCAAATATTTGTTTTCCCTCGACCAGACTTATATAATTAACTTTGAACTGACACTTTGATACAAACTGGTGTAACAGATGGAGCTATTTTGTTCAGACCCATTTCTTCCAGCTTGCCCCGAAAAAGGACCCTACCTCAGTGTATTTACGAGTTGTTGAATGCTGAAGCCATAATTTCTTTTACTGATCTCAGCCCAGTTAAAAAAAATTAGAAATATGATTTTGTCCCACAAACGAGTACTTATTGTGTCATAGAAGTATGTTGAATTAGGACACATCAGCGTTATTCAGTGGGTAAAGAATGCATTGTTTGCAACCAATGTTGGTTTAGGAGTGAGCTTCTACCGCGATATTTTGGTCATTAGTTTTTCATCAAATCGAAAATTGATCAAGCAGAGAACTGATAATGTAGATGCACATCAAGTCTTAGGCTAAAGTGTAGAAAGTTATTTAGATTAGGCTTATTTTCATACCAAGAACTTCAACTTTTAGCCAATAAGCAAAAATTCAAGGACTTCTTAACAAAGCACATGAATGAGAGTGAGTAAAATTATTTCCAGACTTGAATTTTGTTTTCAAGGACGGCGTAGGACCTTCATCACAGTCGGACTATGAGAATCCATCAAGCATTACATGGTACTTCGACTTGATTTTGGAAGAAGAGCAAGTTATTATACAGCGACAAAATAAAAATACTTAAAAACACACCGAAAGTTACAAGTTGATAAATAAATAGTCACAACATATCTGTATGTGTATAGGGAAGAAAGTGCCCATAGATTGCCTTTCTATTTCAACATACAAGACGGCGATGAAGCCAGGAGCTCGTGGTACAAAATTTTAACGGACATCTTACAAAACCTTGCAGTAGAACAATTTTGCGTGCTTTGATGCCTTTACCTGATTGTTTCTCAAGGTGGGGGAGGGGGAACACATGGTGGGGCGAGGGGGAACAAAGTCGTTATTATTTCATACTTTTCTGGAGCTTGTGTACTTACCAATTAAAACTGAAAACGTAAAGAAGAGAAGAGGAAGGTTGTCGGTAAAAGCTGTCGTTACCATTCCAAGTACAATAATGATCGCCCCCGCCGTGACTACCTTCTGTGCCCCATACACTGACGTGAGGTATCCGATGACTGGCGCTGTTGGAGAATACGGTTTGGCATAGATCATTTTTATTAAATCTAAGATATATGCACAATGATATATTCAGGGACAATAAATGCTAATATTAAAAAACCAAATAAGTTTCGTTGACTACAATTTTTTTTCTGTCTACCTTCTCTTACCTATACGCTCTGCTCGCTTGAGATGTCACGGACTGCCCACTGTGTCAGGTATAAGTAGTAAAATGCACCTTCTTTCTTGCTTCCGCGCGTGACCTCTGTCCGCTATGAGATTATCAAATCTGTATCCTGCAGACTCGATGCACTTGCAAAATATTCAGGTCACGCGCGGAAGCAAGAGTTCACCGTAAGAGGGCGCATGCACTTACACACACAATGCGCAGAGCCTATGAAATTTGCATAAAAGTTCGTGTTAGAGAGCCTCGTTTTCGTTACGCTGACCGCCATTGCAGTGAGGGATAAAATACGGCGAAATGGTGGTCTTTATATATCGACGTGCAGCAAAACGTACAATAGCTAGAACTATAATTTTTGCTTTCAGTTGTAGCATACATACTAATGATCTGTTTTCCTTGGGTAAACTCACAAAAGTTGAGAAGATTTTATTTAAATCGCTACAAAGTGGGTGGCGAGGTCGACCCGCCAAATGCGGAAGTAAACTTCACCTTTTTCGTAAAACAGCTCGATAATGACCTTAGAGGTCTTAAGCCAAGCCGAAAATTTCGGAAAATATTCATTTAATTATTATCAACATTTGGTGAAATTTTCATGACCGTGCGACCATGGACATGTATTTGCGGCAGTGTTGAATGTTGGCATGCAGTTACCATATCGCTGTATACGTAGATCTCGAGGGTCTATGAGTATACGAACACCCGTTACGCTACGTACACCCCACGCTGTTTACCGCGACCAAACCACTTGTAGTTCACACGGCGCGGGTGTTACACGATTAATCTTTCATTTTTTTCAAAGTTTACTCCTATAATCTCGGGTCACTGATGTTATATATAAATAAAGTATTTAATTAATGTCACATTATGACCATCAATACTTAAAAAAATTTTTTGCCAGTTACATGAGTTATAAAATGTGCCAGTCTAGTTCGAGCACGCACGGTAATGCTAGCAGGGATGGCCGCAACGCGCAGCTGTTTACCGGCTATCATTCTAGCCGCATCTATATTCACGTACTCGTGTGCGGGATACAGAGTAGCCGTATTTATCCACGGAGATTTTTTGCAGTCGATGTTATTTCCTACAGTTTTTGTATGCTTGCTAGCTACTAGAATGCGAAAACGGAAAAAATCACTCATAAACGAAACAGCACTGCTAGTGCTAGTCAGTACGACGGGTGTCTACCACTATACTACGTGTACGGCCGCAGACAGTGATAAACGTAGCCCTTCTGTCACCGTAGTGTTTTTTTTTCCATTTGCACTGTCCACGACTTTACCGAGAAGCCAGCCAGGCAGATTGTGTTGGCCAGTGAGGTAACACAAGCTTGCAGTCTTGCTTCGTCGTCACAATCATTGAAAACATAAACAAGAACCGAAAAAAATCTGCCAAGTTAGCCGGTGAGGACCGAGAAAGAGCTGAAAGAGTTTACGTGTACACTCACGCTGCGCTGTAGGTCGCCATGTTAGATTTAACACATGAACGTCGCTGCATAGTCAACTTCAACGAGACTTATTTCAAAAACGGAGGCTTAAGCAACTGAGATTTTTTCAGATCGTATGGACCTACTCAAGATACGTCCCCTCCCTACTTCTCATGGAAATTTGACTTTGGATATGCTTTTGCGGCAGTGTTTAGTGAACGGCATTTTCGGTCGCTCGAAAACCATGAAAATAAGGCTAACGCAAAAACGAATCGATAAAACCCCATAAAAAATCATCGGCGAACACTAACTAAGAGTACAATTCAGCCGCTAACTGGAAACAGGACGGATGCTAAACGAAGGCTGAGATATCTGCGGATAAAATTCTGACGAAAAATGCCATAACCGTCACTCACTGGCTAGAGGGCGCTGTTCGAATTTGAACTAAATCCCTAATTATGCATGCAAATGAAGTACCCTCCTTTCAGACTGATAGGTAAGATAACGCAGACAGAAAAAACTTGTAGACAACGAAACGTATTTGGTTTTTATAATATTAGCATTTATTGTCCCTGAATATATCCCTGTGTTATATGTACCCACGCGAGCTATCTTGTGGTACATTTGCCCATTTGTCCTGCATCTTTTCTTAATTATCATACTGCAGGAACAAGATGGTTTGCACTTTGCAGATAAACAAATAAAAAACTTACTTAGGATAGCAGTAATGAAGTACAGTATCGTAAACATCCATGACAATGTTGCAGCACTCTCGTCGAAAGTTTTAAGAAATTCAACCATGAACAGGCCATTCACACACGAAAGGCCCCCACAATTGAACTGGACGTAGAAACTGCTGGCAAGTACAAGCCATCTCCGTCGTCTTATATCTTGTGCGTCGCTGTCTGCCATGTCTACCAGCGATACGTGGAATAGGTTGCTATACGATGATCAGGCGATGATGCAGTGGCTGACCACAGGAAGCGTAGTGTCGGTAAGTCTTGTCCCTGGATTATACATAAACATGTAATCCATCATATTGTCAGATAAGATATTCCCTGAAGCTGAAATCAATAACAAACGTATATTTCCTCTAACTTGGCTCCATGTAATAGGGCAAGGTTATCCACTCTTCTCTGAGTCTATATTTGTCCTTATAAAGTTCATTTTTATGCTAATTATGGGACCAAGAGAAACTGTGAACTGAATGGTGAATTCGCGCGTTGTGTGTGGAAAAGAAGGCTTGATGGTTGAGGTGTTCAATAGAATGAGACAAGATAGATAAAAATCTATAAGGTATTTTTCTAAGCTTACTCAAACTTACTTTACCAGTTACGGTAAAATATGTAACTGGTCGATACTTTACACTACAAAAATAAAAATGAAGTGGTCGAGAGACATTCTTGATAAAAACACATCCATGACTCGTGCTCGTTGCAATCCCTTATTTGATGACGTTGCTGTGCTTTCTCAATGCACTCTAACGGCAATTTAATAAGCGCATTTGGAGGCGAATGACGTTATCTTATTATTGGGAAAAGTAACTTGATAATGTTGTGCAGTGGATTCAGAGGTGCAAGCGTTCAGGGCGCAGGTCAGCCGACTCAGAAATGACACTTTAAACAAGACGGAGATATACAGAAAAGTATATTTTATCCATCATCTGACTGCCGAAAGCAACAGTTTCGAGTACAATGCCTTGCTTAAAAGCACAATACTATGTTCTTACTTAATCTCTAACGGCGTATTTCTTTGTAAGTTTGCTCAACTATAAGCAGCTGATCATCCCATCAACAAATTCTCCTCCTTGGCAGTCGTTGATAGTTAGTTCTGTCTTTCGTATCGTTACAGATACCAAATGTCAGGATGCTGAATTTTCGCAATTTTGCGAAAGACGTTAACTCCTTGACAGGGTCGACTTGGTCTGGAGAGTAAGGCGCGAGTCACAAAAGTTCATTTGATAGAATCGTGTCGCTTAGCTCAAAATTAATTGGAATACCCCAGAGAAGTCTGTCGTCATTTTATAATGAGCAATGAGCAAATACTTTGGAAAGCCGGCTCAATTGTTTTGTCTAATAATCATATTCTATCGACGGAGTTCGACATACTTCCCTCTGGTTATCGTTTTAGATACCGGGCTTGCAGGTCAAACCGGCGCAAGTTGTCATTCATTCCCACCGCTGTGCGGCATTTCAATGATTGGTAAACTGGTTTGTTTGATTGTTTTTGGTATAGTTCTTTGTCTATGCATTTTTTTGTATATTTTTAATATTTTTATTTATTGTATTCGAGCCACACTTTTTAATTGCCCATGTTCGGGATGAATATTTATTGAATTGAATTGAATTGTTCAGTAAGGCGTGAGTCATGCATTAGTTAGATAATAGTTGTACGCGTCGAAACTGAAAGATTTTATCTGGTTAAAAACAGTCCTGATGGAAATTTAAAATGTTCTCTTTCAAAATCGAAAATTGATATCTGGGTATACAATGCAAATTTTTGTGTAAGAAAAACACATGACATAAAATTTACGGATATTTAAAATAAAAAAAGGCCGTCATGTATATTTTGAATATACGGAGATAATCAAAGTTTCAATTTCGACCAAAAAGCCTTACGGAGAAAACTTCATTTCTCCATCAGTCGATTCAAAATGAGTTTACAAAAGCAACATGCCATTGACAACCCCACCATATGTTCCCTAGGCCTTTTTACCTTAACATAAAATTCATATCTGCATTTAACGAAAAACTATAATTCATCCTGTCTCGAAAGCTGGTGACCCGAAAGGGTCAATAGGTAGTTGCGAAAACGGTCGATTAAACAACTAAAAGCACAATTGGAAGTTGGTGGTATAATGGAAATCATAAACACTTTTCGGTACTCAAAATTCAGATCAAACATTATGGACTATTTATTACAAACTCTGGACTGAGACTCTTGTTATAGGTCATACTTGATTGTTAAATATTAAACCCATCATAGAATTGTTTTGTGAGAGATATAATACATATTTTCAACTTTAGTTCTTAGCAACCAAATGACTGTGATAGGTCGGACAATGTTGTCAAACTGCGCAAGAGAATAAGACCATACTGAGTATGAACTATCAAATATTAAGCATACTTACGGATTTTCAGGCCTAGCTGTTAGCTACTCGGGACACAACGCAGCTCTGTATGGTTCATAGTAGTCATTGCCGTGGATGACCTTCGCTTGTTGTTCGTGGATTGTCAATATTTATTCACAAATATTAAACCCATCATAAAAGTGTTTTGTCAGAGATATAATACATATTTTCAACTTTAGTTCTTAGCAACCAAATGACTGTGATAGGTCGGACAATGTTGTTAAACCGTGCTAAAGAATAGGACAGTACTGAGTATGAATAACGAATATTAAGCATAGTTACGGATGTTCAGGCCTGGCATTTAGGTCCTCATGACACCACGCAGCTCGGCATTGGTCATAGCAGTCATTACCATGGATGACCTTCGCTTGTTGTTCGTGGACGCGTGTTGACCTTTGTTAGGTCGCAAGGTCTAACCGCTGAGGGCGCAGAATACAACACAAATGAAAGTCCCGAGCTATTTGATATTGTTTGCATTGCAAGCCCGGGTCGGAAGTGTTACCTTACCAAGTTTACAGCTGCTTAGAGAGTCAGACAACATAAAACCGTAGACGGGACTCTCTCTCTGACTTAAGGTTGAAAACGGTAATCATTAGAATCATCGTCAATGGTTTGGTCTGTGTCCCTTATCAAGGATGCTGTTCCATCTTTCTAACAGAGAAGTGGGAGAATTATCAATAAACCAAATACATAGAGGCTATTGAATCCGTCAACTATATAATTGCGCTTTCCCACAAAAGCTAGCTAGTCCGTACATACCTATATGTTTTCTTAATAAGCTCTGGAATATGATTAAATAATTAAATCATCGACTTATAATGTCACCAATGTCCGAGAAAGCACCTTCGTAATCAGTCTGAGTTGTTCTTTTCCTATATTCCATTTTGAGTTGATTTGGTCCGTTCTTGGTATAAGAACTCATCGTCGGTATTTCGATAGGGACGCAGTAAATTATTCCTTGGTGTTCTCGTAATCAAAGTTCCTTTTCGGAGTTTAGCCTACGTAATATAGACTTAATTACAATTCCTTGTCAAAAGACAAACTTATGAGAAAACTTAGCGTTTATCATCATCACGAATATAGTTTTATGTCAAAGGCTCTTTCCTTATAAAACAGGAGGATTTGGTGTACTCTAAATTATAAGTGTACTTGTGCAAGCTACTTCGTCGTAAGACAGCTAGAATTGTCGCACAAGATCCATTGAGATAATTTGAAGGATTTAAAATTACTGACACTATATGCCATATCTGGGTTGTTATAGCGTAAGATGTCTCAAGTTGCGAGAACGAAAGTTAAAGAAATCATCTACTTCTATTATTACGTTCACCACATGAACTGGTGTATCGCCACAGAGTAAACTGTTCATATTTACCTTGCTCTTTATCCTACCTGCCTACCTACCTAGCTACCTACCTACCTAGCTACCTACATACATACATACATACATACATACATACATACATACATACATACATACATACATACATACATACATACATACATACATACATACATACATACATACATACATGAACACATGGCAGTTTTAATGAAGTAACGAAAAGAAAGAAGTATCGATAAGGGTATTTTTGCAATCATTGTGTTTATTCCATATCGATCTTAAAATATAAGCAATAGCACACAGTCTGCAGACGAATTATCACAATAATCTAGAGTACGCAGTGTCGCATTATGGCCAATGGGTGTTAACAAACAGAATAGGTTACTTTGGTTTGACTTTAGGCGAAGAGCTGCAAGCAACGTTACCGGTCACAAACGTGTTGGTAATTTACAACAAAAGCAATTTTTAATCCAGTTTGTTAACTGATAATGTTTGGTCCATACTGTTCCAAACGAGGATAGAACAAGTTATTTGTCAGCCTTACATTAACTATTTACATTTTGAACAGGTGTACTTGTTCTAAAAGTCATTAGCAAGAGTAGGTCTCTTAAGTCTATTAATACCATAAATATTATTGTTGTAGTTGCCAAGGTACAGAAAAGTAGGTAAAAGATCATCCTAAAATTCTGACGGAAAAACTGAAAGTTACTCATATGCTGGTTAATATAAAACAGAACTGGTACTTGTAGTCGCTGAGACACGAAATAGCTCAAAAGTAATCCAGGCCATATTTACAAGAACAAAATGTCTCATACCAGCTATTATCAATCAAAAACTGGAATTGTAGCCCTAATAGTTGCTGACATACGTGAAAAGAGGTCAAGGTTCATCTAACATTTTTGAGCAAAAAGTTTGTCGCACACTGGTCACCATTCAAAAAACCTCAAAACTGTAGCCATTATCGATGCTGGTCAAAAGGCCATCCAAAAATTTTTGGTAACAGATTTTGTCTCCAACTGTTCATCATCCAATAAAAACCAAAAATACTAGCTACTGAGATATGTGAAAGTAGGTCAAAGGTCATCTCAAATTTTGGAGAAAACATTTTGCTTCGTACTGGCCATCATCCAACAAAAAACCAGATCACTAGCGCTTATAGTTACTGACCTCCATGAAAGTAGGTAAATAGGTCATCCCAGGTTATCCTTCAGTTTGGAGAAAAACGTTTTTTCCCATACTGATCAATATCCTATAAAAACCAAATCTCTGGCCCTATCAGTTACTGAGTTACACAAAAGTAGATCATATGTCAACGGAGGTAATCCAAAAAATTGGCGAGAAATCGTTGTGCTATACCTGTCCGTTTATTCTGTTGGTTCTGATGAAGAAGGCTTTTCAATGTTATTTTATGGTTATTGTAAGTTTTTCCTAAATGGCAATATAGCTGTCAAACTGCGCAACCGATTTCAACGCTGTTCGCAACTTGCTAGTTTTGGGCCCCTAAAAATATTGATTGAGAAACGCAGCAAACAGAGGGAAGAATCTTCAAAAGATCCCTCTTTCTGATAAACTGTGTGTTATTCTTCATTACCATACTGTTTGTAATTTGCTTCCGACCTTGGGCTAAACAGGAACATAGCCTATGGTGATATGTGAGAAGTGGATTGCTGCCATGCAACAAAATCTCAAACTAACACAGCAGGTCAGAGAAGAGTCATATATTGATCATACTCTGTTAGATTCAAACATTTTTCAAAGGTATGTGATTGCATCAAGTTTCACTATAAGGTCAATACTAAAAGGAAGAACTTTAGAATGTGGTGGTATGCGACAAAAGTCTACGCCTTATCTCCCTGCATTCCCTGTAAACAAGTCCACAGCCACCACTGATAATAGTAAATTTGGGCCAAAATGTGGTGGTAAAAGGGCTATATCGCTAGTGTTAAATTAAACCATAGCTTAGCATGGGCCAAGTGTTCTTTAGTTTTACCGTATGATTGCGTCTGAATCTGCAAAGCATAATGGGAAACTTGTACTTTGACATAATGATATCTCCAATAATCACTAATTTCACTCTAAGAATTGGGAAAACCGATTGAGAATAAAAACTAGGTATCAATTATATTCATGCATCAGAAACAAATCACCTCAATAATACTAATATCTGAAAACTAGATATTGTCTCTATACTTGTTAGGGAAAAAACGAATCTTTGATTTTCACTAAATCGGTCTCAATCAGTTTCAAAAGGGGCAAAAACAAGTTGTAGTTCATGATAGAATCACCATCACATTTTGAGGGCCCTGCAATCTATTACTTGGTCGTTTTGTTGAGAGCCATTAACTACTCAGTCTATCGTGTGATTTTCTTGTCAGAAATATCTTGTGATGTTTTTGTCAGCAATATCTTGTGATTTTTTTGTAAATCCTAGACTAAGTCAATCACAATATATCAGATCGAGATTGCATTTGGCAGTTGAAGTGGATGCAGATACGGGTATGCTATTCTCCTCTTCTTGTTTCTTTCTTCTATGACGTCGCCAATGTCTTTTAGAGCTCTCCTGAACCTTGACAAAGACAAGGACAACAAACAACAAAAATGAGAATTTAAGGACACTCTGAGATGCTTTAAAATATGAAGAGAGCACTTGTGATCGGAGGCGATAGTTTTACACAACGTTCAAGTCATTTACCAAGGTATTTCTCGAAATATCATGAATAACATCAGATATTATTTTGGTCCCAAAAGCCACGCACTAATTGTATGCTCCTATAGCATTAGTAAATGATTGTATTACGTTCAAAAAACGCAGAACAGTTCCCACATTTTAGCCGGACTATGTATCACGTTAGGTAACTCTATTCTTAAGTCTTATGAAACTACAGCCATTTCAGCATAATATGTTAACACAACAAATGTAATTTGCCAACGACACTATTGCGTTGAAATCTTGTTGACTTACTCTTGCAAAGCCTCCGTGGCAATTGGGTCACATTGGTAAAGCTCGTCGAAATATCCGAGAGACAAGGTGGCGTTTGAGCTCAGGATCTTTGCAATCAGCATTGCCTGAGTGACCGTTCGTTTGCTTGGTATGTGGCTGAGAACATCTTTTTCAGTCAATGCATCCTGAGTTAGCGAGGTCAGGCAAAAATGAAGTTCGATTATCATTGAATATTGGATGCACACTTAATTATTTATGCACGCTTCCATGGTACTCTAAAATTCTTCGGAATGATGTTTTCTACATACTGTATACACAAGAAAGTTCCCACTAACATTGATAATAGAGTTAATTCAACCCATACGTATCGAACATATTGTTTATTGATAGTGAGTATGTATATGCGTCGTGAGGTCTACAGCATGTGGTGTTGTCGCGGTAGGAAAAGGTAACTACTGAGCTAAGTTATTAAACCACTCTTTTAAAGTCTGAGAATTTAGTCGGGTGGTTTTGACTGTGGTTTCTTTACTTTATGACTAAGTGCCGTATATTGTGAATCCAAATCCGCTCGAGAAATTGCCGAATTCACTGGAACAAATCACAATTTTAGGTCTTTCTTTTTACATAAGTTGTAAGACTCGGTAAAAGCCTAAGCTTTCGTTAGATTAGGACTGAATACCTTATTCTTTGGCGGCGCTCCGAGTAGTATTGAGGGGTACTTCAGCGGATGGGCATACTCGTCGTATTGGTTGAAATTTGTCGACGCATGCCAAATACTGCATGTTGTGATGACGTTCGTCAGAACTTTTATCAGTTCGGCGTTAGTTTTGATTTCACCGTCGTTTGGCAGCCCCTGTTGAAGTGTTTTATGATGTAAAATTAGACAGACGATGATATTGGTGGCGGTTTTCTATTAAAGTCAGTTAAATTGATACATTGAGTCAGTGGTAGAGTTTCTGTATTTCTTTTTAAGGTGGGTGACAAAGCAAAAGTAAACAAAATATTGCCATATTCTTCAAAATTGCATAAATTGTACAAATCATCAAATATATTGTAATGAAGAAACGTCATAACCTTTGATCGTTAATTTGTGTAGTTCACTCTACTTCATGACAAATTCTTAGAGATAGAGAGACAGGGGCATTGCTATTTCCTGAAACATAGAGTTATAAACCACTCCTTGACAAATGCATTTTATATTCTGTGAATAAATAATATGTGCCACCGACTACACGATGAAGGTACATGATATATTTAAAACATTAAAAGCACTAAGAAAACCTTCTGATTCAGCATTTTCGCAGGTTCTTTTGTACAATAAGGAATAATACTGTCATGTCATTTTAAAATTTAGCTCGGTCACGCCACTTTTGAAGATATTTTTCAAAAAGCCTTTCGCATTTAAATCTTTTATGAAAGTTCGAAGAACATGACAATATTACCAGGATTTGCCGCATTTCTACATTCAAACAATAAAATTGATTGATACTGCACTATATACAGGTAGTCCGATTTCTCTAGGAACGTCTCTTGTACTTATATGGATTGTTCTATATGCCAAATGGCAGTGAAATGTTAGTTTTTTAATGATAATCATAATCAATCATAATGAAAAATGGATATTGATGTAGGTGTAATGTCAATATTACTGATCTTTAATTTTTAAATACAAATAGATGACCAAATTACTAATAGACGAGTTGCAATGCACATCTCATACTTTTTAATCGAAGCTTATAAACATCCCAATATTGTACGCCGAGTGACGTTGACAAGCTTCTGAATAAGTTATTGATACTTTTTAAAGATGAGCCATTATTAGCAGTACCTATTTTAAAACCGGTACCGTTTCTTGTCTTTCAAAACAAAAAAAAACTGGACAGAATGCATGGTCTTTGGTCTATACCTGCCGTTATCGTTCGTTAAATTCCAAAAAGGAGCAAGTCATTCGAGTAACTTTTGGTGCGATGCATGACTTAAAATTACTTTAATTTCTATATCATAGCGTCTTCAATACCTCTTTCTGTAAAGAACACACATTGTTAAAACCGACATTGATTGGTATGGCCAAGTAATTTAATAACATTCATTGTACCTTGATGCCGAAGCCTTTTGGCATAGGTGTAGCTAATTCTTTTGCCCACTCTCTCAGCTCAAAATCCTCCTCCAGTTTAACTTGTGTGTCTGCAAAAATAACGGTCAACAATCATCAGATTTAGCAATGAAACTCTCTTGATATCAGATAATTAACATAAGGATTTGGCAGTTGGAACATGTAAATTGCGCTAGATATTTAGAGATCGCAATCATACCAATCCGTAATCCAATAACACTAGGTCAAAATTTGTAAGACAATAGTTGTAAACATAGACACAAAACAGCACAGAACAGACAGTAAATTGCGCTAGATATTTAGAGATGCAATGATAGCTGTAGACTTGGTTCAAGTCAGTGAATTTCTAAAAGTAAAATCATTTGCAGTAGTTTCTCATGTGTCTCTCCTTTTTCATATAAACCAGGTTTTCCTAGCGATTGAATGAGTTACCTTTGAGTCTGCGCAGTCGTGAGTTAGTTTCCGACGGATTCCGGGAGAAACTCCCCTGTATAGCGTTCATCCAAATCATCGCGTTTACCCCACCCACGCGTTTCACATAAAAACAGAACACGAATCATCGCGTTTACCAAACTCAAAGACTCACAAATCACAGACTTGAACCAAGTCGATTATAGCTGTAACGTTTGATGATAATTTATCATTTCTCCTTAGCAAAGTGTTTGCAATACACAGTATGAGCCTCGCCAGCCAAACGCCTTTTGCATAGATTTAAGTTACAGAGAAATGAATTGTACTTCAGACTGAACTAAGTTTCAAACTATAAAATTGGACGTTAAACGCATACAGGGTGCTTTTTACGAGTTGTACACTTGGCCTTTAGACATTTTATTAAAGATCTGTATTTTACAGAAAGATTGAGCAAAAGTTTAAAATTGCTTGTTTCCAGGCTCATATTGCTAAAACATTTCTTGTTTGCCAATAACCGTATGTATGTTAATCATTTATCGAATGTGTTCTAGTCCATGAATAACTGAATTTTACACTTACCATAGTTCCCATCAACAATCTTGGTGACGTAAGACTCTATGGCCTGGCAGGTCAGAATACCGTCATCACGATACGGGTAATCTGGAAGTACTTCCGGGTCGTCAACCCCACGAGATTTCAACTCTTCCCAAAAATCGGCCTGCAGGTCAAACCTCCAGGTCTCCCATCCTCGCTGCATAATAGCCTCCGCCCCGATTCTGCCCATGACCATTACTTTATCGAACCAACCTCCGGGGTCCATCAGAGTTTTTATCCCTTTACTAATACCATGAAGATCACGACAACAAGAAAAGAGAAAATTAACACGATACCAACGATACATATACAAATTCATCCTCGTATTTATTGAGTTATGTCAAAGGACCTTCGTGTATACTATACTACGCATACACACACACTCACACACACACACACACATACATACATACATACATACATACATACATACATACATACATACATACATACATACATACATACATACATACATACATACATACATACATACATACATACATTTATACATACATACATAATGTATACAAGTCCTAGTAAATTACACTGGTCTTCTAACGGAAAGGAGGTATGTGTATGACTTCAAATCTACTTTGCGATCCATCGAGAAAGATGGTTTAATTGCGTGTGAAATAGCCTTAACTTCATTGACCCTTATTATCTTCATCCTCGTGCGTATTGCTGCATGTAGATCATGCTAACTTCACTGCCATGGCCAGTAATGTACTTACTGATTCATTGGCAATAGGAACTGGAAGTGCGGAATCAGCAGTCTGTACAACGGATGAGAGGGCGACAGTTGACGATTGGTACACACAGCGAAGCATTCCATGACCAGGTGACAGAATAGCAGATGCGAGTTGGCTTCATGTACACAGGCGTCAGCGCCGTTGAAGAACAGCTTGACCATCAGCCATGTGTAGTAAGGATCACTTGGCAAGAATACCTATTATACATATTGAGATTAAGCTGCAAGACTCCAATGAACAATACTCATCAATTTAAATGGGCGACAGAGAGAACTTAATACAAGCTTTTAATTCAAATGGCTCAAAAAGATAAGCGCAATGCATCTGTAATAAACTCATTCTTGTCTACCTATCAAATGATCAGTATGAATGCTAATCACCACCACACATGCACAAACGCATATGTATACCGAAAAACATTTTCTTTGCGATTGGAGATAAGCGAAGCAAAGATACTAACCAGCAACACAAAACCTATACTGCAGAGCGGTATCACCTGTAACACTACCTACCTAACAACCTACCTACCTACCTACCTACCTAACACTCATGGGCACACTAGCAAACACGCACAAATCAAACTCGGGTGATTTTTGGCCGGGGGGGGGGGAAGAAAAGGGTACTTGTATATACGCCATTATGGTGCGGGGCAGTAAAACCTGGTTTACCGGATTATCGTCGGCTAGCTTCTGATACAGTTGTATGGCGACAGGGATAAGATTTTTGTCCTTGTTCAAGAAGAACAGCGCAATCGGTGCACATATTACCTTTGAAAAACAGAAATGGAGACAAAATCAGTAAGGGAAGTTTATATAAGATTAAAGACACAAAACGGTTATACTCCGCCAGTAAAAACTCAAGACAATCAAAAGCGAATTTTGCAAAAAATCGTTGGAGCGGAGAAGAGTGTATAACTGGTCATAACCTACGTATTCTGGGTATGTCCTCGGTATGTCTTCTAATATCTTGTGATTCACTATGAACAAACGTTTCTGGGATATAACTTCACAAAGCGACATGTCTTCCAGGAGTGGTTTCATCATCTCATCTGTAACACCAAGACTGAAAGCAAAAAATCCCAAACAAACAAACAATCAAGTTAAGATTGATGATTGATGAAATTGGTTGTAATTGATTAGATTGGCAGGTGGGATGGCTGTGACACGAAACGGTCACGCAAAAGTGGCGATCTTCCATGACTGATCATTTGCCTCTAATGTGCATGGCTGTTATAAAGCGAGACTTACTTGTCAGGAATTTCCGTACAGAGGCGTATCTGGGCCGGGTTGCAGCCAGCTAACCTCTGTTCGCCGAAGTAGTATTCTTCCTTCCAGTGATCAACATTCTGAGATCATCAGTCAGAAAAAAAGCATGGTAAAGAACAAATATGCGGTTTCGGAATAATTCTTGTCACAACGTCAAAGACACTATATTGTCCTTCTTGACCGCAATCACACAGCATAACAACACGGAAAGCAGTTAGGGGAATCTTCCAATTGAAAAACTATTCCACTGCTTCTCCTGGTAAAAATGGCACGATAACACATTGGACCAATTTGGGAGAATATGATAGTGTTGTAATGTTGGTTAAATCAGCAAATCAAAGTTAGGCTCATCTACATGTTCTTTTCTTTTACGGGTAAGTTTTAATATTGCAGCTTCAGCTATATGGTACCTAACGCTTTTTATAAATTTGAACAATTAAAATACGTGTTCGATATAAAAGTGCGCCCGCATCGATGTTTCCTAAACGACCATCGATGTCAGACGCTTTGTGAATGCGAAGACGTACTGGTCAGGGGAAAATGCCAGGTGACGTATTATATCAGATAAAGCGTTACAGGGATTGTGAGAATTCATTCAGTTCTTGTTTTGAACATCAACTCTCTGAAGAAGACAATCATTGCATCTCTGTTCTCTATGAAGTGGCTCATAATTGAAGTGAAGGACCCCCGGGGTACAGGATGACAAAATATCGTTTCACGATGTAGCTATGAATGTAGTATGTAAAGCTGAGCATTTCAGACTCTTGATTTAGGGCTGAAACACCAAAGTGTGCATTGAAAGACTATACGGCTAGTCTTCAATCGGGTTCGAACCCACAACATACGGCATCAGTCGCCTAGCGGAGAGGCCACAGAGAGAACCGCTCAGCTAAATCTCCACTCCCAATCTAGAGTGGTTCAATAGTCGGCTAAGTTTGTTACATTTTTCTGACTGAGACCGCTCCACACGTTGTAGAGTTCGTCAAGCACTCACGCACGCATGCTCACTATCATACATCGCACATAAAACTTTATTTGTGACTCTTTGCAAAGTTAAAACGCACTTCTAGCTATTAGTGGCATGTTTGTCGTTACCTTTGGTTCTTTCAAGGCTCCTCCGTAGATTCTCTTGATCTCTTCCAGATTTTTCCAAGGCTTCTTCGGACGAGACAAGAAAAGATCCATAGTTCTGGAAAGACCGCCTTGTAGTTTAACGTAGTTGATGTCATACTGTGCAAGCAAAATAGAGGGGAGTCTCACGAAAGTATTCGCCTGACTAGAAACCCCCGAGAATGACGGGAGGGGGTACACGAAGTTTTTGTGATGTCGCAAGACTTTGTTACGTTGATCCCTAGGCCGATAGAGTTACCGCCAAAAGAAGTCACATTTTTGGTAAATGGCGATATTTGTCACTAACCAGGGCGAAGCAATTTGTACCAATTTTATGGACCATAATTTTTTATACGAAGTAGTGGTCGTGCACGTACAGTGCATTTTATAAACTGTGCAATGTTTGTGCTTGACAATGGAATTGTTATCCTGTTTAGAATTCGGTTTCCAACGAATACATTTGACAGTACATTAAGTCGTCCATTTGAACTTACTGGTGCAAACTTAGAAAGCGACGACAATAGATAGAAATTATTGTTTTGGATGTGTTTGTAGACCGCAGTATTGCATAAAAACCAACATCGACACCACCGAGGAATTTCGACTGCATATACAGTTTGGTCAGTCTCCATCCTTTATGAATAAAATGCCTAGGCCTTATAATAGATTTTCTACTTTAAAATCTGGCATGTAGATCAATCAAAGAGTTTACTTCCCAATAAACTGACAGGTGAACACTGGTAATCACAATATAAAGTTCGGGTGGTACCAAGATGTGTAAAAACATCGTTACAAAGAATTGACACCGTTCTCTTTAGGGTTGATTAAAGGACATTTCCGTAATCCCGTTAAATTATGTCACTTAGATAAAGAAACTGATTGCCACCTTGGACCTGGACATTAGCATCCCTCGTATGAAACAGTCTACAAACCTGTTCTATGAAAGATCAACCAGTGAGGGAAGCAATGGGTGTATAGTTCAAACTGTGAGATTTTGAACGAATTTCGATGGAATTTCCAGTACCTGTATGCGTCTTTGTCCGTGACTCGAGCAGATACCGTGAGTTTGTTTCTCTAGAATTAACATCTAGAAATTATACTGTCATCTTCAATGCTGTTACACTCACATTGCAAATTACGCTGTCACATCTGTTGCCCAAAATCTGGACCATATGTACCGGAAACTCTAAACGGCGTCAGATATGCAGACCGCTCGCACCCTACATGACTATTTAAATCGAGAACGCCCATTGCAATCTGCATTGCAATGTGGATGCAACATATGATCTGAATGTATTAAACACTGACCATCGCTGGGGACGCAGATATGAATCCTAGCGCCTCTCAGATTGACAACTAGCAGAGATAGAGGAAGACAAACAGTGGGGAGATGGACAGATAGACAGACAGAGAGGCAACAGAGAGATACACATAGAGACAGACAGATGGATAGACAGACAGACAGACAGACAGAAATAGAAATGCATTTGGACATACAAATAGATTCCTGGATTAATATACATAGATACATACACAAATATATGGATGGATAGATAGATAGATATAGATGTCATACATAACATACATAGGCCTACATACTGAGAGTATATATTTAGAGAGGGGGAGGGGAGAAAATAGAATTGCAGTTTAGAGGCATAAGGAAGAAGTTACGTCGAGGAGGAAAGAGAAAGACACTATGACATGAAAACATGTACACCATTCCTCTTTATCACCAACCTTATACGTTACAGTGAAATCTTCATTTCTGGGAACGCTTGTTGCCTGAAACGAAAATGTAGCAAATTACATTTCAAAACGTAAATTGAACACAATTTTATTGGCAATCACGCATAATACAAAACGATAACAGCATAATAGATATATGCATGTGTTTCCTCGTGTTGGTTGAGTATGCCTAGTTGTGAATGTACTATATATAATAGTAAATTAGTTTGGTTATGGGCTTGAACAAAGGGGAAATTGCCCGATTGCCCGAAAATTGCCAACGTTGCCAACATTTGAAAATTGCCAACATTCGGTCCATTGCTCTTGCCGGAGCTACAGGTTTCTGAAGGAGAGTCTTAATGAAGTGATGGCAAATCCGTCGTCTTCCAATGACACTTTTTTCATTCGTGCGTAATAATTTCCATATCTTTATTCTGTACACTGAACTGTGAGAACCAAAGACATTGCATCAGAAAATCTAACTACTTTGTCGAGTGGGATAGGCGGCATAGATGCTTGCAGCAGCTTCTTGTAATCTCTGTGCATTTCGAAAAAAATGTTTCAGTTCGATGGGTGAAATGTGACGTCGGCTAAGTTTACAAATCAGAACAGATGCACACAGTATGCAGAACACAAGGCTATTATGTACGACCGGAATTCACCAGCATGAAAACTTTCCTGTAGTTTCCAACTAGACCAGAGTTGATACGCGGCAAGCTTCTGATTGCTTTTAAATCAGACACTTGCACCAAGTCCTTCTGAATAGGAACTCAAAGATAGTGTTCATATTGCAATTTCTTATTAGGTTGCCTCGAATTTTTAGTTAGCGAAGCACAGAGGTAAGCGCCAAATTTTACTTCCTATAAATTTCTCACTGTGTTATTATAATGAAAATGAGAGAATATTGTCACTCGTGAGGTCGGGGGGGGGGTCAACTCAGACGTGGTTCAAATATACCATGGATAGTTAAAACTTGAGATACAGAGCACAAACTTTCAAATTTTCTGTTGATAGGGGAGGGGTAGTCAAAAGTCTTCATTTTTTGCTAAATAATGTCAAATTTCTCGTTTCTCTACAAAATGATAGGTCCAAGGTGCCAATATATAGGGCCAAAAGCTGTGCCAGAATAGTTAACAGGGATCAAAAGGTCAACATTTTATCAAAGTGCACACGAGGCAAAAGAGGGAGTGATCGAGTCCGTCATGACATTTTGTCCATTGCAACTACACATACGTTTCAAGAACAGTTTAGAGACACAATAAGCTGAATACGGCTCCTAATACGTCTCTAGAAGTATCTTTGACAGTTTCAATCACTAACAGCAAAATCCTGGAATGGTCTCGGCTTGTGTTGTTTCTATTTGTTCGTTTGTTCGTTCGTTTGTTTAGTTAGTTAGTTTGTATGTTTGTTTATGTGTGCGTTTGTGTGTCTGTCTGTCTGTCGCCTATGTGTGTGTCGCCTGTCTGCCACATTATTGAAGCATTGGTCATTCCAGCTACTTTAACCATGCTAAAGGTATGAATTAAAAGATAAAAAGTATTCTCATCATAAATATTAATACAGCTAACCATTTCTCTTCTGATTATACAGTTTACTATATCATCATGTCACAATATGATCATGCTATGATCACATAGCTACAACTCTGGCAGAAGAAAACATGCGCATAAAAATATATAAATAAAATCGTAGGTAGAAAATTTATTGCTATCACAGTATGTGGTAGAGTTGTTCAAATATCGTCTCTGTCTATGTTTTGTCAAACGTAACCTATAATTAATCTAGGATGATTTAAACATTTGTCGATGTCGAGTTCATTGCGAAAATCGGAATCCACAAAAGTAGAATGGACGACAAGCGCGACAGATGATCACAGAGAGCAAATCTCTCCCATATCAATGCACACATGGTTACATCCCTTTAGAGTTTTCAGTCGTTCTCTTTACGAATCAAGTGACCTTTGCAAACAACAGGTTTTCTTATATTTTTGGTAACATTGATAGCCTTTCCCTGACACATATTTTTAACAAGTTATTTGAGGATCAACATGCATACAAAATGAAAAACGAGAACAATATTATCACGGAGGAAATATAAGAGTTGTTGGGGTTATGTCATGGACAGATCTTTCAATTTCTGCATTTAATAGAATAGTTCATACTGTCGGTGAATATATACGTGTCTTCTTTTGTCAAGTTCAACGTAGCAAAGTGCAGCAAGCGCACAAAAAAGCAAAGCTTAGAGTTTGTATTGGGTTTAAGTATAGGTCAGGTCAGTGCAAGATGACATAGGACAACAAGTCTCATCAGAAAAAGAATGTTGTATACGAAACAAAGTTTCGATTAAACATGTGGCAATGAAGCGTACTGAGCTAGTCTTGTCATTACAGTAATTTCATTACTTCCAAAGTAAAAAATGTTCTCATGTGTCCAATCAGTTTAATTAATCCACAGTTTTGTGTGATTGATTTTGATGAGTGAAAAAATAAGTGAACAACTAACGCATACCCTTTGCAAGACTGATTACGGACGAGGAATATTTGTGGCATGCATAGCATCTTAGACAAAAATAGAAACAGATTAGCAACGCGGCACGCCTTTTGTTCCATGGTCGTCTCGGTAGACTATATTCTTTTCATATTAAAATGAGCTTCAAAGGCGTTAAACTTTTTTGGAGACTTTGTTTGTGGTTGATAATTGCAGGAGGTTATGCGAAAAATACGACGAGATGGCATCGTGCTGCCAGTCGCGTAGCAACCATTGTTACTTTGTGAGCTCTCAGGGCAGAAACACTGCTTCACTCCAATCAAAACATAACAAGCCAGCAGTTTCATAAACATGTCCTTCCTTGACGAACATGTAAAAGACGGTATGACTGACCGTAAACCAATGAGTAAAGACAGACAGTATCGATAAAAGACTTTCAAATTTGGTTCAAACACACTCATAATATATTCATAAAAATATGAGAGGAATTTTTAAAATGGCAAAACTCACTTTCCTGAAGCTAAAAACACTCCCGTTTTCGCCAGCACGCCAAGTTCTAAATTCTAAATTGATGTACTTTTTGAGGACTTGTAACAGGAATGATAAATAAATCCAGGCTGATGCCCTTGCTCAACACCTTCCAAATACATGTAGAAATACGAAGCAGTTTTGGAAAGGAGTGAATAGAAATATGTCAGGGGATGTTAGGACCACCAAAATATCGCCAAAATGTGACGTGACCATTTCATGGTCTAATATGTGATGTCATCTGTTACTGGCGATAGTAGTGAATCTAATGTTACTGATGGTATTGCAAGTGTTAATTTTAACAATGACTGAAAGTCATGGCAACTGCGATAGTAAAGTGTGTCGGTAGTCTAGCCATTGAAAAGGTTATAGGCCTGACGGTATTGTAGCAGAAAATTTAAAAATGCCCGTAGTCGTCTTCACTTTTTGTTGTCAATTCCTTATACAGGAGCTCATATCCATCATTAGTTAATATGTCCCATGTTAGACATAATCTGAAGGCCCATTGTTAAGGTCTGATGTGAAACATATCTTGGTACCAGTAATCACCAGTTCGTCATTCTACAAACGTGCGGTTTTCGTTTGAAAGGGACTATCGATTTTTAAAGTTCAGCTTTCTTGTGTTTCGTAGCTGCCACAAAAGCATTCGACAGAGTTAATCACTGGACTCTGTTTCGTAAGTTTCTTGACAGGGAGAGTTCAGCTATACTTTGTAATTCGTACCAAAATTAAGAATTTCATGTTAATTGGGGCTCTGTAATCTCAGAAAATTGTTCCTATTTACAATGGTGTTACACACGGAGGTATACTATCCTCTCGTTTCTTTTATACCTACGTGGATAATTTCAGCAACTTGCGTCGTAAAACTAAAACAGGATGCCACATTGCGCATAAATGCCTCAACCATGTGCTGTATGCACACAATATAGTTTTTATTTCTCCTTCTATTAAAGGTCTAAATAGAGTTGCAAGAACTAATTTACAATTTACAAAGTATGAAAGTTAAAGAAAGACTGAAGCAAGGGAGTTGACGAATAGTACACCTTATAAGTTAAAAGCAGATGTTTCCAATGAGCCACGCGTCGAAATTCCAGAGATTTTCAGATTGCATCATAACGTGCCACCCTCATCTGATAACATAAGATCAATATTAACAACGAAATGGATACTTGTGAGAGAGCTGAGAGTTTGTAAACCACCCTTTTCGTAGGTTAAATTACGGAATTGAGTAATTAAGAACTAAGACATTATGCATGATATTGCTTTTAATACAAGTAACATCGAAGGGTCTATTCAATTTTGGCGATACAATACGGTGTCACTCGCGTACCTCATGCGTAATGAATGGCTCAATACTTACTCTTCTCATGATTGGCCTATGACTTGGTTGGGCAGAGCTGTAGTGTCAACACAGTTAACATATTTGACGTCATATTAATTAGCTCTGCCCAACCAAGGCATAGGCCAATCATGAGAGGGTCACTTTCAGTGATTGACTTTGAAAGGGACGCTAGTGACGTCATGGTCTCAGTTGGTGACCATTGACATTCAAATGAGCAGTTTTTACAACTCCAGCTCGAAATACTGCTCACGAGACTAGACGAGAGTGAGTCGGAGGTACGGGGGCAAGCGGACGAACTAGAATCTAGGCTACACTGTTTCCTGTGCTGCCATACTGTTCACCTAATGCCCACGCGACTATTCATGATGAAACAAAGCAATAATGAACAAATGGACGACTTATAAAGCATAACTTTGCTATTACCGCTTAGAAAGTAAGATATATGATGCTGTTTTTGCCAGAAGACAAAATATCCCCACAACCACTTGCGACAAAAGAATACCGAACGTTACCACTCGATAGCATCTTTTTCTTGACGGCAGCAATACTAGTGACGTAGCAATGACGAGGGTGACGAAGTCATGATAGCCAGCAAAATTCTTCAAGTTCAGTTTATGGAACTTATTGACTTAGAAATTTGTAAATCCTGTTCAAAGACAGGACAAATCAGAAATATCCTTTTGTATTGTAATGTGTTTTCTGTACAGCAAAAATCCTATATTCAAATATAAATCTCAGTACTAAGAGCGATAAATAGATTCAATGCTAATGGTAGGTAGAACGATACAGTAAATATCCATAATTTATCCAATTTAACTGCGTATTTATCTATAGTATTTTTCCTATTCCCTATGTTTAACTCTTTTATCTTTCACATACCATGGGTGGAAGGCCTTCTGTAGTTGTGACAAACTTGTAAACGCTTCTCTTCTCTTCCAGTTCAGCCCTTCGTTCTTCCGGATTTGGCGCTAACTGGGGCAGGAAGGAGTCGTACTTGGACACCACAAGGTGGTCGACGTCCACCCAACGCTGAATCGGAAACGGGTAGCGATATCGCTGCGACGAATCTTCCACCAGGATGTAATCGACGTACCATTCGTCCCCGAAAAAGGCATCTCGCCATATCTCCAGCTTGGCTATATGACCGAAATTCGGCAGGTTTCTGACGTCGAATTTGTCGGTGCAGCCCCGTTCGAAATCATTTCTCCAGACGTTGTCCAGCCTGATGACGTCGGATTTTTCACCGGATTCGTTATGGAGAACGATGTAGACGTTTGCATCGGTACCGGATCCCTTGAGGTCTCCGGTCCGAACGTATACATGGTAGTGAACTGTACCAAACAGGTTTCCCATGTTGTACACGCAGAGTGTTTTTGAAAAACAAGCTATGTGGGCAAGGGAGTTGCGGTACCAGCCGTCTATTGGTACCAATGCACCATATGGAAATTACACGATTTCCAAAATCCTATTGGTAGATTTTAACCTTTATGGCGTATGCTACGTATATATTATATGCGGTTGACAAATTATTAAGCTTACTTGTACCTTTGGTATACTCCACATATGATGGTGTTAATTCTTAGGGTATTTAGAAGTGAAATTACTATTTAGAAGAGAAATTAAAAGAATGACTAAATATTACTATAATTATTTCCCCGAATGCACTATGGGAAATCAGTCTAGGTTGGATCGTAAAATCTTTCGACTATTGTGGGAGTGATTGTGTATCGACATACTGAATGTCCCTTTTTCAGAATACAGTATGGTAATTTTTCTCATGTCGCCGTTGCCCAGTTCGCCGTTCCAATGGCCTAGCATGCTTCTGTATTTAAATCAGCGGCCACGGGCAGGAGAAGATACGGCAAACTTCATTGTATTATCAGTACGGAGTTACATTGGTGTCAAGGAGAACGCAACGGTTTCGTCCCTTGTTGACACCTTTGACTTTCTACAATACAGTAATGATGTATGTTACCGCAGTCAGTACTTTCCTGCAATGCCTTTTAGGGCCAAATTATTCCTTAAATCAACGGGGAAAAGCAAATGACTGTTGTTTTGTTTTACGCTTTTTTAATACCCAGGACGCTGCTACTTTTGAAGACCTTGGGTTTTATTCTGTCAGATATTGAACATAAAGGTTATTGTTACCTTAATTTAAAAAATTGAATCTAAGAACAAAGGGTATGATAAACTATTACTTTTTGTGATTGAGGGATGTATTACCCTACAAGTGTCGTTTGATTTGTTCAAAATTAAACATGAACAACCGGGAAGTTAAAAGTGGGCAGTCTGTTATAAATACTGTTTTACTATAGATAGCGTTTTATAGAGTTCGAGGGTTTGGACACTGTATTTGCCATTGCAGTCAAAGACGGGATATTTTGCCGTCCATGGAGAGCTCGTGAACATCACCTTCGAAAAAAGTGAACGAGTTGCACGCCTGAAAGGTAATTATATGGAAAGGAGAGTGTTTTCATTTATCAGGTTGGGAATTTAGGTAAATGCTTCGGCAATTCGAGAACGACAACTACACTGTCCCGTACAGGTAAGTGCCTTATATTTATACTCAACAGCTGTCCTATACAACGTCCGAGGAATGAGGTGACAGATACGAGGTTACTATGTGCCATAACACTGTGGGTATTGTTACGTGCAGAGAAAACGAACAAAAGGGTGAACTCAGCAGTTTCCGTTTAAACAAAATTTATTACGAAAATAAAACTAACTGCTAAGTCAGGGATAGAGTACAAGCTTTAAAAGTGTACAGACTACTTATCTCAGCTGGGACGGCAAAGCTCCAGTCTCAGAGTTGTAACAGTCTGTCGGATGAATGAACAGTCCTTTGGCTTGCAGGCTTGAAGTTGCACAAAGTCCACAGTGTAAATCCAGCGTTGGCAGTGAAGGTCTTGAAAAGTCTTGAGAATGACTACTGCTGGAGTTTCCAAACACTTGTAGTAACACACAAGAGACACGATCCCATAAGTCTGACTGGAAGCTGTGCACGTCCCTTTTTATACCCATGTGCTTACATAAGGGCACAAAAGAACAATCTAGAACTTTTATATTGACATGCTAATTGCTGTTCTAAAATTATCTCTCTTACACAACTAATTAACTTTCCAGAACATTCCAAACATGACTAATTGAATTCAAGGTTGTGAGGTCATTCATTAAGGGCAGTGACCCTGAGAATGTTCTAGACTAATTGAACTCAGGTCATGATGAGTGTGTGAAAATGACCCACATAACACACCCCCTCTTCGAAAGAAAATTTTTCAAAGAAAAAAATTTTCTTTTACAAATGTGATATTAAAAGTGTGAACAACAATAAACTCTAAATACGAGAGAGACAGTCTGCGATTAAATTGTCTCTGCCTTTGATATGTCTAATGTCAAGATTAAACTCCTGTAACATTAAACTCCATCTTAGCAATCTCTGATTTTCGCCTTTAAATTTCTGCAGAAAAACAAGAGGGTTGTGATCAATATAAACCACTATTGGCTGATTTGAAGAAGTAACATAAACTTCAAAATGCTGTAAAGCTAATATCAAAGATAAACACTCTTTTTCAAATGTAGAGTAGTTTCTCTGGGATTTGTTAAATTTGCGTGAAAAATAGCAAACAGGATGATCTATACCATGACTATCCTCTTGCAATAAAACAGCACCAGCAGCCGTATCACTAGCATCTACAGCTAATTTGAATGGCAAAGTGAAATCTGGTGCAGACAGGTGGAAACTAATTGACTTCAGTTGGAAAACTAATCTTATTCAGCTGGAATATGGAGAGAAATGGTCATTCTAGTCATTCTTGTGTTACTGAGATGGTCAGTGCAAAGACCATCTCATAGACGCGTCCATGGATACATACAGGAGAGAACTTGAAACTAGAGTGTAAAACTTTTATCAAATACCATCAAATCCCTTATTTTATTCAAACAAAAATATTCAAGCATGTAGATTAAGTTATATTACAGCTAAATAAAAATTTGGAAAATGTACGAATAAAATTTCAAGCGAAAATGTTGATTTGTCGTCGATACCGTCCACTAATGAAGAGTACTTTGACCAACTAATTCGCTCTTGATAAGCTCCATGACAGATGGTTGTTCACAGTAACCACACCAGTACCACATTAATCCATGTGATACTTTATTGACTTTTCAAATAACAGGAAGCATCTAAGATCCAGGAGCGAGAGTATTGGTGACGTCACGTCAATTGCTGGCACTGTCTGTCCCTGCACTATCTTTAGATTTCCTGCGCTGCACAAAGGCCATTACGCCGACGATCAAAGTCGAAGTTGAGGCACAGGCAAACGACAGATAGAAGGGACTCCTTGTGTCTTCTGTCATTTCGTACAGTTTACCTGCGATAGAAACGAATTATAGTGAGACATGAACGCCGATGTAGGAATTTTCAAAAGTTTTCAGCCATGTCAATATATTTTTTGCTATTAAAGGGTAAAACAACTTTCGTAACAAAAAAGCATTCTTTGGCAGAGATGAGTAATTGCCTCCCCTCTCCCGTCAGCCGGCAGGAAACATGCGATTGGGCAATCAAGTTAACCGTGATGGCGCCATTATTCAATGTTTCAGGTTCTGTTCGATCAATGTTAGAAACATCTATAAAGAGACTACGCCTCGTAATAATCGTATTGCCCTACTCTATCGTCCCCGGACAATTTATGAGCCTTCATGTCAGCATTTTGTAAAGAAATTCAGACAAAAACTCAACATTTATTTTCAAAATTGAATAAGGCGATATTCGATTTATGGTGCTACAGATTGGCGACTTCGACGTACAAGTCTGTTTTAGGTCTGAATGGAATGGTCTAATCTTTGTCTGCTACATGGGGGATAGAGTAACTAATGATCCTGCTCATAGTATGTTTAGAGTGCATTTTTCAGTAAATTCAAACTGCCGTATCTTACATTGCACATTTTCACTGCTCAATATATCATACCTGCAACCGGTAACGATAGGCCGCTTAGCCCGTAAGCGCTGAACTGTACTCCAATTGCCCGTGGAAGATCCTTCACACCAACTATCTGTCTCAAACAGACGATCGCTAATGTAGTTGAAACTCCCTGGCACAGTCCTATGACCGCACAGCATGCAGCCATGAAAGCGTACCTCTCAAGAAAGGTGAATACTAAAATACTGATTGACAGGACAGTCAAGGTCAAAGACAGCAATGTCGTCGGGGATAAAATTTTGGAGTCGACAAGCCAGCCGTGTCCTAAGCGTCCAATGACCGAACTCACGCCGAAGAACGTAGCCAATGTGGCGGCCTTCATCCGGGGTATGCCAATTGAGACTGCGTATACAACCCTCCAGATAATTCCCAATTGACACGCTGAATTGTACAAAATTATGTATATCAAAAAACTTCCGTAAAGCGGATACTTGCGGACAAGGGAGCAGCCGCAAAAATGAGGTATCAGTGTAAAGACTTTTACTACACAAGAGTAGTTCGGGTTTGTGGCAATAATTTCTTTCTTATGCTCAGAAATTCCATCTCTCTCCTCAAAGGAGTTGGAAGTGTCCAGACACTTCTTCAATCTATGGTCTCCTTCTGTCTTGCAGCCCTCTTTTTCGGAATCGACATTTTCACTCTCAGCAGGACTTTGCCTCGAGGACACCTTATTCCGTTCACGTGGTGCGGGTTTCATTATCGCAGCGGCGACAAGAATATTCGCAGCTATCCCAGATATGATCAAAAAAGCCCCGTGCCAGCCGTAATGTTCCATGAGGGCTTCGGAAAGTGGTTGGAATGACATACTGCCAACGCTCGCCCCTAGTCCGCAAAGACCATTCGCTAGTGCATAACGTTTTGTGAAGTACTGTGCTACGATCGACAGGGCGGGAATAAACATTGCGGCTAAGCCTATTGCTGTAAAAAAATCGGATTAATGTTTTACTATATATCGATTATTTACTGGTCGAAACTCGATATCGTGTAACACTATGTTACTCCAAGCCAGTGTGGGTCACAAAGGGCTTTGAAAGTATTTGGTAGACAATCTATCGAAAAGCAGCCTCATGGAGCATGCATAGATTAATTTGTACCACGAATCTTCAATATCTCATGCGAAATAATTTTTTTCAAAAGTATTTCTATTGTATCTTTCACGTTTTTTCAATGCTTGCACAGTACAAATGTAATATCTTACAAGACAATAAAGCGAAAAGTAACTGCATACTTTTAAAAAGTGTAACTGAATGAATGAATTAATAAATCCGTCAACAATTGGGTAAGACTAGGTACATCAATAAATTGTTCACTCATAAATGGTCTTTCTTTTATATTTATAAGTGACGTGCGTTTATCTTTACCGTGTAAAACTCCAAAGGTAACCATAAGATGTGCCAAGCTCTGGGCAAACGCCGACAGTAACATAGAAACCGTTGCTATAAGAGCTCCGACAGCGGCGATCTTCTGTGCTCCAAATTTCGATACCAGATACCCAACAGTAGGTGCTGAGTGATAAATTGAAATATGTACCACTAGTTTACTATCACATTCATTTTAGTCGGGGATTTCCCTTTTTCTTTGTTCAAATTCACAGAATGTATCACATCCCAGCAGGAGAGTGCATTCTGTCAAGTCGTTGAAGTTCATTACTTAAAAGCTGAGCATAATATTATTCAGCAATTCACAAACTTTTCCATGCGTTAACTAGATTTCAAAGAGTCGTAGCATTAAAATTTAATTTTAACGTTGCAAACACAATGTGTATTATATATAAGAGTATGGTAAAAAATTCATTGGTCAAACAGTTAAAAGCAAATTTCCGAATAAGATCCGAATAACGATCCGTCTTCATATTCAAGGAAAGTTATATGTCTCCCTGACATGTTGAGTTTCATGTTTCAACATTGGCGCTTTCCACAGTAATCTTTTTAGTTCTTCACACTTCCGTTTCTCACCAGACGTCGATCACGTGTTGTTTGTACATGTTACAGTGGTGACGTAGAAATTATCGTTTCTGACACCTATGCACTTAATATGTTTAGAGCTCTGATATAAATGATAATATTTTGTGACTTGTTAGACTACCCTCTTTAAAAAGTATTAGTGTGATGACAAAAACAACAACAAATACAATAATAATAATAATAATAATAATATAATAATAATAATAATAATAATAATAATAATAATAATAATAGCATGCTAGAAAGACTGAAATATGTATGCGTGGACAAAAATCTCTACACAATTTTTTCTACATGCACGTTCAAGAACAGAAAGAACAGAATGAAGGTACCGCCTACCTATTGCAGCAATAACGAGGTCTGCTGTCGTGAACATCCAGGAAACAGTTCCTGCACCCTTTTCGAAATATCGAAGAAATTCTATCATGAAGAGACCCGAAGTTTGCAATATCCCTATGTAGTACATATGAATGGTAAAGCTGGCCGCTACGACCAGCCACCCCCTGATGGAACCATCCGGTGAGTTGTAGTCGTCCATTGCTGACTAATTTAAGGGAATTACCATGGTGAATAATAATGCAATTTTAAAAGCACACATAAAAGCAAATTAACATTTCTGTCTGCGACATCGTCATTTGATGAATTTGAAATCACTCATCACAAAAAATTCAGATACAAAGATTGATACGTGACGTATTTGGCATTCTACCACATATCTAATTTTGATGTTTTTCTACATAATAAATCTCACAATAAATTGCAGAAGTTGATGGGGAAATTAGCGATTTATTCACAGGACAGCTTACTATACCTCTCTCCTATCATCATGAAATCTTGATACGAAAATATAATTGAACATGATGATCTTTCCGAGTCCCCATAACTTTCCAAAATGTTGCATAATTGTGAAAAATTCGCAAAATATGTAAAGTCCCTATTTATTATCGTTCGTGTCAACCAAATCGTCAAGAAGTTTAAGATCAAGGTAAAATTATGACATGTTTGTTTGCATGACCTTTGCCCTGTTTTCTTTATTTTCATGTGCATTTTTCACTGATAGACCAATGTCGCTTTAATTAAACAGTACGAATAAATCATTCGTAAACTGTCAGAGACAGTATAGAGACATTTTGAGCAAGGTCATCAACATTTTTACAGCTTCCATGATTAATTCAGGTCGGAGAAAAGACATTACTCTATAGTAATTATTGAAATGTCTGAATTTAGTAATTATACAAATAAGATCTGATCATGACAATCCTGCAAGAACAATCGCTCAAATTGTCCTCATTTCATAGTACTTTTATTGCTGACCAAACTTTAGTTCAATGCGATGACATTGGAAAACATTTACAAGGACGTTGATAGATGTGCAAGGGTAAGCAAAGATATAGATCCATGACTATCTTCTCTTAGTCAACATGGAAGGGATGGTCAAATAAAATTGGAAAAAACTACAAAATACAAGCTCCGAATGTCAAGTACATCGCTCGAGGCATGTCTTAAAGTGGAGTATGAGCTGCATAAGATTTATATGATAACGATAACGAATGATTAGCGATCCTGAGCCGTGTTACAGATTGACAAATTCTTTAAGCCTGGGATCGTATTTCGAATCGTTAGTGTCTGACGATGAATTTGTA
Source organism: Ptychodera flava (assembly GCF_041260155.1). NCBI lineage: Eukaryota > Metazoa > Hemichordata > Enteropneusta > Ptychoderidae > Ptychodera > Ptychodera flava. The sequence goes on from NC_091931.1 coordinate 32,395,578, forward strand.
TCTTGCTACTTAATCTTTCTGTGCTGGATTATTGTTGTACTGTATGAGTTATACCTCAAAGATAAATCTATATCGACATTAGAAACTTCAAAAAGGAGCCGGTAGGGAGTCGATGTTACAGTTTCTTCCCGCCATTTTCCTTCAAGTCTCCATGATTTGCTACCTAGTGATTTCTGCATAATTTTGTTGCAGTTCAGACATTTTAAAATACTGAATGGTTTTCTACCTGATTATTTACAGCGGTTTTACTATGTTTCTGAGATGTAAGCTTATTATTTCAATAATCGAAGTTCTAGCGATGCTGATTTGTATGTTCCAATTTTTAAGACATCAATTGAATAAAGGTCGTTTGTATACCGTGCTGCAAACAATTGGAATAGTATTCCTTCATCTATAAGGAATGCCCCCCAAAGTTTGTCAAAGTTCAAAGAGCAGTTACGTAGTTTTCTACACGCTAGTCCTAAGAAGGTACTTCACTCGATTAGGTTTCATCAATTATCGTTAATTTCGTATCATACATTGACTGAAGTAGAATTTTGTATTTTGGTACTGCGAGGGCTTTGATTTAAATTGCAATATTTTGTTAATCGAACTACCCTCGTGAAATAAAGTAAAATAATAATAATCATAATAATCATAATAATAATAATAATAATAGTAAACATTGTTTGACAGTCAAGTCGGTTCCGACAGATCGAATCGAGCGTGTCCCATCCTTAGTTACAACTATAATGGAGCAGTTATAATGTAATCACTTGCCAGTTATAATGTAATCATTTGCCAAGAGAGGCCGTTTTAAGTTCTCAAAATATTTCAGAACAGTTCAAAGTCAGTTTCTTTCCCAGTGACCTATCAGAATATTTTTGTTGGTCGTAACAGGTTACTAAAACAGGATCTGTAAGATTGACTGACCTGTTGAGCACTAGAATAGCGACATCCAATTTAAGCTCTGTGTCCCAGCTGCAAGCCGAGTGCATTAGACTAAGGTCAGATATTTTTTCTGACGGCCAGGTGTTAGCAAATTGGTAAGATTCTGACTCAAAGACTTCAACTCCTTGCTGAGTACAGGTCTTTCAGTCCGGCAGATTTGTCGATAATAGAGGACCTGTTCACAATCAGAGAGTTTAGATTTGTATTTGTATCAATGGATAGCAGTGGGACCACTGTCCTTGTCATGGCTCCGATCTTGTAACTCAAATACAAAGCTGATAGGCTTGCCCTTGAAAATCACAAATCCATGACCAGGATTTTGACATATAAAACGTATTTACAATATCTCGCGGAGATACATAAATAATCTACTATCACAATATGCTATATATTATATTATAGCCTTATCAATACCAGTGAATTTTGTGATGTCATACCACCACAATGTATCGGATTATTCAGCATCGTGGCCCTACAACAAGCATAACAATACAAGGTTTTTGTTCGTAAACGAATAAAGGATTGGGCATTTAAAAAGGTGGGAAATTATGGAGTAAAGCATGCAATACATTAAAAGATAAATCCTGATAATGGTGCACAATATCGATAATAATGCCTTTCTGTACGATTTATCCAAATTTTTGAGCCCCCTCCCGGCTGCACTTGTTGTCTGCTCTGGCTCGCGCTGAGTGCCGTCCCATACGATGCAGTATGCAACATGGCTCGCTTCGTGGATGTAGGTGAAATAGAACTCAGTGCGCTTGAAAATGCCAGAAACGAAAAGAATACATCGCAACAAACTAAATGGGGAGTACGAGTATTGAGAGGTAAATTTCTTTATTTTTTTTCGATTCTTCGGCGACGAAAACAAGTGGAAAATACAGCTTGTCACTACGACGCGACAAGTCAGTGCGTTATGACTGCCGATGTTTACATATTTTTTTGCGTCAATTAATGCAAATTAATCAGCTGTTAACAACTAGTTGACAAGCATAGCAGCTTCACCAGGAATAAAACAAAACCAAAACGAAACAAATTGTTCGACTCAAAGGATCACTTTAAGGTTTTTTTATACTTTTTTGGTAGAATGGCTTGATTACAAGCAGTACCCATTAAATTTTGAAGACCTCCCAATCGATCAACTGTGAGCGTTACTCAGAGAATTTTACGCTTCAGCTCGAAAACAAGATGGCGAATCATACGCAAATCTTCCTTGTCTGGCCTGCGGGCGTCTATCCATCGACAGGTCCCCCTTACCATCGGAAAATAAATATCATGCATGACAGGGAATTTCAAGTGGCAAACTACGTATTCCGTGGCGTGGTCAAGACCATGAAAAAAGATGGCAAAGACACGACAACACACAAAGCGCCTATCAGCTGTGGAGACCTGAAAACACTATCGATGTTGCCTGTGCTCTCAATTGCACACAACGTCGGTCGACAACGAAAGGTGGTGTGGTTTGACTTGATGTTACACTTTGGGAAAGAGAGGTCGCGAAGGTCTGATAAGTTTGACCAAATCATCATTCGCTATCGAAAGGGACGACATCGGTCAACGATACGTCAAGTATACTTTCAACGAGAAAGGCAAAAACCACGCCGGCAATGCAGACGACAACTACACTTGTCAAGCACGGATGTATGCCATAAGCATAGACCGTTGTCCAGTGGCATCGTTTGAAAAATATGTCAGTTTACTTCATCCTGGCAATACATCCCTATTCCAGCGACCAAAATCTCCATTCAACCCGGAAGAATCGTGTTAGTACGTGAACGCGCCTGTTGGAGAGAATACATTGGGGGCTATGATGAATACTTTGAGCACAGAGGCCAAACTATCGAAAATCAATACTAACCACTGTATTCAAGCCACGGCTTGTAAACTTCTAGACGATGCTGGGTTGACACACGCATATCATGTACTCAGTGCCTGTAAACGAGGTAAGCGTGAAAAGCTACCCGAACCAGCCATCAACGGGTCAACAACGGCAGCTGTCATCAGCCTTGTCCGGTAGCGTCTACGGAAATTACTCTGTAGCCGTTCAAGGTCTCGGTCCAAGGTCAGCTACGGCCAAGAATCATGACGACCGTGCGCTCTCCGTCGATCTAACATCGCAGCTACCTATTTCTGATCAATCGGTTGTAAATAGGCGACAAATTTCATCATCGGTTTCTACGAGTTCCCGGCAAAGCCTCTCCAGTATGTTTGTCAACTGTACCTGTCAAGCACCCGTGTACATCGAGTTTTCCCGCTCGCCTACCTATGCCCGCTTCCGTTGATGGCTGATCGTACTGGACAGTGTAACGTGGAAGAGTCATCTGACGAACATTGCGAAGACGTACGCAGGCGAGCTGCTGTATAGTCTGCTTATAACAGCTTATTTACACAAGATTATATTTTATATCAAGCCTGTTCTGATAAAGCAGTCCTATTTACACGATTTAAACTAAATAGTTTTGTTTACATATAGCTGACACGAAATCGATAAGTTTTTGTACAATATACAGGGTTCATGTGACTTTGAACTGCTTGGCAACACTACAACAAAGGTGTCGAAAATTTCACGTGAGCTATAAATGTCTCGGGTGCTGAATTTCCGACGTTCGATCTCTCAGACGTCCGTTTTTAGCTCACGTGTTTACACAAATGGGCTAATGTCATAGCGATGTATGTCTGTCTGTCTGTCCGAGTGTGTGTGTGTGTGTGTGTCTGTCTGGCTGTCTGTTTACACGCTAACTCGAAAACGCCTGAACAGATTCAAGTCAGATTTGGTACATAGGTATCATATGCTACCTGCAAGAACTGATTAGATTTTGGTTAGTTTGGCTTACATATTAATGAATTTTTTCCGTACAATGGTTTCCGTATGGAGAGGGTAATGACAGTGTAGACATATATCAAGATATACTGCACAAAATTTCATGAAACTTTTCACTAATGACAATCTCAGAACATTATGAGGATACTGTGAGTGTCATGTCAATTATCAGCTCATTTGCATATTTAATGAACTTTTGTTATTAGTGACATAACTCTGAAATTCCTCTAAAATTCACCAAACTTGATGATACGTGCAACAAATATTGATCTGATATATATCAAATTATACTGAAAAGCATTTGGCAGTGTCAAGTTAACTAATAGCTCATTTGCATATTTCCTTATGAAGTTTTTTAATTAGTCATATAACTCCAAAATAACTTCACCCAATGTTATGAAATCTGCTTCAGATACTGATCCGACAGATATCTAATTGTGGTGTAAAGCATTTAGTTGTATGGCGTTAATTAAGGGTTCATTTGCATATTTTATGAACTTTGTAATTAGTGATATTACTCCAAAAATACAGAATTAAATTTAATGAAGCCATGCTACAAACGTTGATCTGATGCATTGAGCAGTGTCAAGTTAATCAACAGCTCTATTGCATATTAAATAAAGTTTTGTAATTAGTGATTAAACCTCTGAGAGTACTGTGCAAAGTTGATAAAACCTGCTACATATAGTGATATGACAGATATCAGATTGTTCTGTGAAGTGTACTATTATTAAAACACGTGAGCATTTTAAGTTCACATCTGGTCTGCATTTGGGACTTAAACTGATAAAAACACCGTAGTAAGACAACAAATATACACAAGTTAATATAATATAATAGCAATAACCCCGCCGCAGTCGGGTATACACTCGATTTTGGTACAATTCGCTCCATATAGCACTCGCCTATCGGCTCGTGCTATATATCACGCATTGTACCGAAATCTCGTGTATACCCGTAGGGGTAGCCTACGTGTCCGTCCCCAGGGATGGGTAGGTGTTTTGTTGTATTGCTAATAAAGGTTTATTCTACCAAACTTTGGTGTTTTGGTCTTGCACTGCCCTTGACAATCTTGCGTAAACGTTTTATCAGCATGCTGCATCTATCATTTGACCAGTTTGATCGCCTAATTCGCCAAAGCAAGCAAGGTAGTAATTTAGTTTATTATCTGATGAGTTTGAATGTCCAATTTGCCAAAGTAAGCAAGTGTAAATTACTAATCTCTGGACGCTGTCACCAGATTATCACCGGATTAACTTTGACAAAGTCAACAACGAGCGCACCAGCTCAACGCGTCGAAATTCCAGTGTTCAGACTGCATCTTAATAAGACCTTCGGTAGTAAGCGCTTCTCTTCTCTTCCAGTTCAGCCTTTCGTTCTTCCGGATTTGGCGCCAACTGTGGCAGGAAGGAGTCGTACTGGACACCACAAGGTTGTCGACGTCCACCCAACGGGTAGCGATTTCGCTGCGACGAATCCTCCACCAGGATGTAGTCGACGTACCATACGTTCCCGAAAAAGGCATCTCGCCATATCTCCAGCATGGCTATATGACCGGAATTTGGCAGGTTTCTGACGTCGAATTTATCGATGCAGCCCCTTTCGAAATCATTTCATTTCTCCAGACTTTGTCCAGCCTGATGACGTCAGATTTGTCACCGGACTCGTTATGGAGAACGATGTACATTTTGCATCGGTACCAGATCCCTTGAGGTCTCCAGTCCGTACGTATATGGTAGTGAACTGTACCAAACAGGTTTCCCATGTTGTACACGCAGTGTTTTTTTTTTGAAAAACAAGCTATATGGGCAAGGGAGTTTCGGTACCAGCCGTATGGAAATTACACGATTTCCACAATCTTGTTGGCATATTTTCACCTTTGTGGCGTATGCTATACGTATATTGTATGCGGTTGACAAATTATTAAGCAAAATATACTTATACCTTTGGTGCACTATACATATGATTGAGTTTATTGATGGGGTATTTAGAAGAGAAATTAATATTTAGAAGCGACATTTAAAGAATGACGAAATATTAATAGAATTATCTCTCTCAATGCACAGTGGGAAATCAGTCTAGGTTGGATAGTAAAAAATGCAATTGTGGGGAGAGATTACATGCATCTGTGTCGACATACTGAACGTCAGCACTTCCCCTTTTCAGAAACAATATGGTAATTTTACTCATGTCGCCGTTGCCCATTTCGCCGTTCCATCTGCCTACCATGCTCTGAGGCCACAGAGCAGGAGAAGAAACGACAAAATTTATTGCTTCATTTTCATGGGTAGTACGGAGTTACATTGGCATCAAGGAGAACTCAACGGTTTCGTCCCCTGTCTACACCTTTTGAATTTTACAACTCTGCAATGATACCTATGTTACCGTATCCTATACTTTCCTGCAATGCTCTTTTTGGGGCATAATATTCCTTAAATCAAAGGGGAAAAGCGGTTGACTGTTGTTTTATTTTTTAAAACTCAGCAGGACACTGCTACTTTTGAAGACCTTGGATTTCATTCTGTCAGATATGAATATAAGGGTTATTGTAACCCTTATATGTAACATTAACAATTTGAATCTAAGAACAAAAGGTGTGATTGAGAGATGTATTACCCTACAAGTGTCGTTTGATTTGTTCAAAATTAAACATGAAAAACCAGGAAAAGCGGGCAGTATGTGATAAATTCTGTTTTACTATTAATAGCGCTTTGTGGAGTTCGAGGGTTTGGACACCGTATTTGCCATTGCAGTCAAAGACGGGGATATCTTGCCGTCCATGGAGAGCTCGTGAACATTACCTTTGAAAAAAACTGGACGAGTTGCACGACTGAGGAGTAATTATATGGAAAGGGGAGTGTTTTCACTTGTCAGGTTGGGGATTCAGGTAAATGCTTCGGCAATTAGAGAACGACAACCATACTGTCCCATACAGGTAAGTGCCTTGTATTATACTGAACAGATGTCCTATACAACGTCCGAGGAATGAGGTGACAGATACAAGGTTACTGTGCGCCATAAAACTGAGGGTATACAGGCGGAAACTAATTGATTTCAGTTGGAAAACTAATTTTTTTCAGTTGGAATATGAAGAGAAAGGGTCATTCTAGTCATTCTTATGTTACTGAACGCAAAGACCGTCTTACAGACGTGTTCATGGATGCATACAATAAAGAACTTGAAACTAGAGTGTAAAACGTTCATCAAATACCATCAAATCCCTAATTTTATTCAAACAAAAATATGCAAGGATGTAGATTAAGTTACAGCCAAATGAAAATTTGGAAAATGTACGAATAAAATTTCAAGCGAAAATGTTGATTTGTCGTCGATACCATTCACTAATTACGAGTATTTCGACCAATTAAATCGCTCTTGATAAGCTCCATGACAGACGGTTGATCACAGTAGTCACATTAGTACCAGTTATAGTTTGTTGACCTTTAAAATAACAGGAAACACCTTAGATCCAGGACCGAGAGAGTATATGGAAAATCTTTAACTTCGGAAAGGTAAAACATACAAACGGATCGACACTTGCATTTAAATAAGCAATAGCGAATAATACCTTATATTAGTATATCAGTGCCAGATTATGTGTGAAGAAATAACGGTACGTCAGAAAGTTTTACTTTGAGTCTGTTTTGTTAGGATAGGTTGTTTTACTTTGCGAAGAAACAATCACTAGTCATTTTTCGGGACATGAATTGAAAAGGTCCATTGCAATTTACACAAAGAAAGTATTTATTTTCCGAAATTTGAAGGACTTGACATGCATCAGAAAGTAAAGTTTCTGCAATGCTTGTAATAGCGTAAATTAATTTTTCCCGCTCCATTTTCCTTACACCTTGCAAATTAATTTGTTAAACAAATGTATGCCCTTGCTGATCAGATGCCAAGATTGGTATTATCAGTACCTCAGTCGGTATAAGTGATATGACAGTGACTGTTAAAGTGACACTTCAAGTTAAGAGATGCTCCAAGGAACAATTTCTTTTCAGTTACATAATTCCTCCTTCTTTATATATGCAAAAGGTACCAGAAGAGTGTTTAGCACCAGATCTCCATGGTGACTGTTGTAACCTCACTTTTACAGTTTCTTATCTGCGGTATTCAAAGAGCTATGAAGACCGTGGCATCAAATTGATGAATCATTACAAAGACTTGATGAGATGAGGTATGAAGTGTACATTTTCCATTTTCGTTCGTTATTCCAAAGCCTTCAGCAGGCCCCCGTCTTCGTAGCCAGCCCGATACGGCAACGTCAATGACACAAACTTTATCAGATTATGGTCGTTGGTGGCGTCACGTCTTCAAGCAGCAACATTGGTACTCTATGTCCCTGCACTATCTTTAGATTTCCTGCGCTGCACAAAGGCCATAGCTAAGACGATCAAAGTCGAAGTTGAGGCACAGGCAAATGACAGATAGAAGGGACTCCTTGTGTCTTCTGTCATTTCGTACAGTTTGCCTGCGATAGAAACGAATTATAGTGAGACATGAACGCTGACGCAGAAATATAATTTTAAAAGTTTTCATTCATGACAATATTAGTTTTGCTATTAAAGGGTATTATTCTGGAAAAGCAAACAGGGGCAGGTAAATAACTTTCGTAACAAAAAGGCGTTCACAAGCTATTTGTTTGGGAGAGATGAGTAACTGGCTCCCCCTAACGTCAGCCGGCAGGAAACATGCGATTGGGCAGTCAAGTTAATCGTGATGGCGCCATCATTCAAGGTTTCAGGTTGAAATGTGTTTGACCATGTTTAATAGCAACTTCTATAAAGAGACTTTGCCTCGTAATAATCGTATTGCCCTACTCTATCGTCAGCGGGAGTTTATGAGCCTTGATGTCATCATTTTGAAAAGAAATTCAGACATGATATATAGGAAAAGGATTAAAAATCAACATTTATTTTCAAAATATAGTGCTTCTGATTGGCGACGTCGACGTACAAGACTGTGTTAGACCTGAATGGAATGGTCAAATCTTCGGCAGCTACAAGGGGACAGAGTAACTAATGATCCTGTTCATAGTATTTTAGAGTGCATTTTTTGAGTAAATTCAAACAGCCGTATCTCATATTGCACATTGTACATTGCTCAATATATCATACCTGCAACCGGTAACGATAGGCCGCTTAGCCCGTAGGCGGCGAACTGTACTCCAATTGCGCGAGGAAGATCTTTCACACCAACTATGTGTCTCAAACACACGATTACTAATGGGGTGGACCATTTGATATCCTGGGGGGGGGGCTTGGAAGATTTGGGGAAAAAAAAAGATGCCAGGTGGAGTTGCTCGAAAAAAAAAATCTGGCTTTAGGTGGCTGATGGAAAAAAAATTATGGACCATTGCGACTCGGAAAAAAAAATCTTGGCAATTGTTCGATGCACACTGCAGCATCAATAAAAATCAAGCAGTAGCTCTAGAGTTTTATAAAGCATAAACCATTTCAAGCTTGAGGAACAATAACTGAATATGAACAATTGTACAGTATACATGACCTTCTGATTAGAGGAAGTATGCTGAAATTGAAATTGCTCAACAGTGTTTTCCAGAAATGTGTAAATCTGAATGTAAGGATTTTGTCAAAATACCACAAGAAGAGAGACAGCCTGCAAACATTTTACTATTATCGTTTGCGCATAGAAAACTCATAACAATGAAAAAATGCGTAGAGACTCAATCCAATGCGTAATATTATTACGCATTGGATCGACTCTCTACACATTTTTTCATTGTTATGAGTTTTCTATATACGCATGTTTTATTCGTAAATGCGAACACTGTTATAGTGAATTATCTTAACAATGTTTTTCTTAACAAAAGCGAATGTGTTTTGATTAGAATTGAATGAGTTTGATGGTTTTGGGGAAACTACTATGTGGTAATGAAGAATGGGAAATGGGCAATGAAATGAGCAGACAGCAGGTGATTTAAGATTAAATGTTACATTTTCACTGCAAATAAAACCATAAGTGTGTCATAAATAATACAAACAAAACAAAATCATGTTTGTTTGTTTTGTTGTATGTGAGCCACGTCTAAGACACACAACAAAAGTACTGTTTCAGTCTGTAAATGTCACCTCAGATGCCACCAGAGAAAACCATTTCCACTCCAAAATTTCATTTTTCGCCTTGCGAGAGGGGGGACACCCCCTCTCGCGCTCCCCCCCCCTCGTTCGCTACGCTCACTCGCCACTCAGTCGCTTCGCTCCCTCGCAGTCCACCCGTCTACTTTCTTAAATTACCCGGCTACTTTCAATGTAAGGACAACAATAACAAGTAAATGCCATAAATGTACATGATTTTACAAATATGTTTTTGTAAAGTGAATCAAAAATGTACATGTATTTACATATCTTTATTTAGTTTCTTGAATATAGTCTGTGTGCGATAGAACAGCATCTTGTTACTGGGTGTGAAAAACCAAGCAAACAAACATTGCACCGAAATTTGGTAAAAAAAAAATATATCTCGAAGAAGGAAAGTGAAAAAAAAAGTTGCCAGCATATGCCCTGTAGAAAAAAATAATTCATGGTGAAGCACGTGGAAAAAAATAATGGCTCTCCACCAATCTTCCAAGCCCCCCCCCCCCGGATATCAAATGGTCCCCACTTACTAATGTAGTTGAAACTCCCTGGCACAGTCCTATAACCGCACAGCATGCTGCCATGAAGGCGTACCTCTCCAGAAAGGTGAATACTAAAATACTGATCGACAGGACGGTCAACGTCAAGGACAGCAGTGTCATCGGGGATATAATCTTGGAGTCGACAAGGCAACCGTGTCCTACGCGTCCAATTACCGAACTCACGCCGAAGAACGTAGCCAATGTGGCGGCCTTCATCCGGGGTATGCCAACGGCCACTGCGTGTACAACTCTCCAGATCATTCCCATCTGACTAGATGAGGTGTACAAAATTATGTATATCAAAAAGCTTCCGTAAAGCGGATACTTGCGGATAAGGGAGCAGCCGCAAAAACGAGGTATCAGTGTGAAGACTTTTACTACACCAGTGCAATTCGGGTTAGTAGGAACAATTTCTTTCCTGTGCTCAGAAATTCCATCTGTCTCCTCAAAGGAATTGGAAGTGTCCAGACAGTTCTTCAAATTATGGTCTCCTTCGATCGTGCAGTCCTCTTTTTCGGAATCGACATTTTCACTCTCAGCAGGACTTTGCCTCGAGGACACCTTATTCCGTTCACGTGGTGCGGGTTTCATGATTACGGCGGCGACAAGAATATTTGCAGCTATCCCAGATATGATCAAAAAAGCCCCGTGCCAGCCATAATGTTCCATCAGGGCTTCCGACATTGGAGGGATTGCCATACTTCCGACGCTTGCCCCAAGTGCGGCGAGACCATTCGCTAGTGCATAGCGTTTTGTGAAGTACTGTGCTACGATCGACAGGGCCGGAATGAACATTGCAGTTAAACCTATTGCTGTAGGAAAAAAATCAGAAAAATGTTTTACTATATAGTGAGTATTTACTGGTCGAAACTTGATATTGTGTAGCACCATGCTACTTCAAGCCAGTGTGGGTCACAAGGGACTTTGAAAGTGTTTAAGAGACAATCTATCGAAAAGCAACCTCATGGAGCATGCATAGATTAATTTTGCACCACGAATTTGCGATGTGATTTGCGAAATCATTTATTTTTGTTTCAAAAGTATAATTATCATTCAAGTTTGAATTTTTTTACACAAACGTGGTACAAATATAATCTCTTAAGAGACAATAAAGCGATAGGTAACCTGGTGCATACTTTTGAAAGCACAACAGAATGAATGAATTAATAAATCCGTCAACAATTGGGTAAGACTAGGTACATCAATAAATTGTTCACTCATAAATTGCGACGCCGTAAAAACATGGTTTTTCGTGACGTGCGATTATCTTTACCGTGTAAAACTCCAAAGGTAACCATAAGATGTGCCAAGCTCTGGGCAAACGCTGACAGTAACATGCCAACCGTTGCTATAATAGCTCCGACAGCGGCGACCTTCTGTGCTCCAAATTTCGATACCAGATATCCAACAGTAGGTGCTGAGTGATAAATTGAAATATTTACTACTAGTTTACTATCATACTCGTTTGATTCGGGAATTTCGGTTTTCTTTGTTCACATTCAGAGACTGTATCACACACGAGACTGAAAGATCCGTAACGACTTCACAGAATGTATTCTCCTGCAGGGCTGTGATTAGACTGGAAGATCCGTCGCTCGAGGGCGCTCTCTACGAAGAGAAGGGAGGGTAGAGAGCGCCCTCGAGCGACGGATCTTCCAGTCTAATCACAGTCGTGCAGGAGAGTACATTCTGTGAAGTCGTTAGGTAAGTTTATAAATTAGAAACTGAGCATATTTCAGCACTTTCCAATTCATAAACTTTTCCATGCATTCACATGAACTGCTAAGGAGTTCCAGCATCCAAGTTCAATTTTAATGTTGCAAACACATTGTGTATTATTTATGACACTGGTAAAAGATCCATTGGTCAAAAAGGTTAATGGCAAATTTCCAAAATTAACGCTCGGTCTTCATATTCAATGAAAATTTATATTTCAGTCTGAAATGTCGAGTTCCACGTGTCAACGTTGGCACTTTCCACAGTTACTTTTGTAGTTCTTTGAATTTGCTTTTCTTAACAGACCTCGATCACGTTTTTTATTACAGTGGTTACGTAGAAATTATCATTCCTGACCCCATGTTATTAGTATGTTGAGGGCTCTGATATAAATGGCAATATTTTGTAGCTCAGACAACCGTTTTGAAATAAAATGTAATACTAATAGTAACAATAACAACAACAACAACAACAACAACAACAACAACAACAACACAATAATAATAACAATAACAACACGACAACAAATACAATACTTATGATAATAACAATTATTATTATAATTGTTATTATTATTATTATTATTATTAAATTTTATAAAGACTTAAACATGTTTGCTTGGACAAATATCTTCGCATAATTTTTCCTACGTGCATGAATAAGAACAGAAAGAAGGTATCACCTACCAATGGCAGCAATAACGAGGCCTGCTGTCGTGAACATCCATGAAACAGTTCCTGCAGCCTCGTCGAAATATCGAAGAAACTCTATCATGAAGAGACCTGAAGTTTGCACTATCCCTATGTAGTACATATGAATGGTAAAGCTGGCCGCTACGACCAGCCATCCCCTGATGGAACCATCCGGTGAGTTGTGTTCGTCCATTGCTGACTACTTTTGAGTTCGATTTGGCGTCTCCTTCTTTAAGAAAATTACCATTGTGATTAATCATGCAATTTTAAAAGCATACAGAAGAGCAACTTAACATTTCTCTCTTCGACATTATCATTGTATGAAATTGAAATCACTCATCACAAACTTCTAAGATAAATAGATTTATGACGATTTCATCTTTATATGTATTTGGCATGCTACCGCATATCTAATTTTGATGTTTTTACACAAAAATCTTAAAATAAATCGCAAAACTTGATTGGAAAATTAGCGATTCATTCACAGTACAGCATACTATACCTCTCTCTTATAATCACGAAATCTTAGTACGAAAATTCAATTGAATGATGTGTTCCCTTCACTTTCCAAAATATTGCTTAATTGTGAAACAAATTGTGAAATATGCAAAGTGCTCATTTATTTTGGTTAATGACGTCACGGATCTTTATATCAACGTGAAACCATGATATGTTTGTTTGCACGACCTTTGTCTGTTTTTATTGTTACAAACATTTTTCACTGATAGACCAATGTCGATTTACTTTAACATCACGAATAAATCATCCGTAATTGTCAGAGAGACAGTATAGACACATTTTGAGCAAGTTAATCAACAGGTATTTAGCTTCCATTAATTCAGGACGGACAAAAGACACTACTTATGAAATTTTTGAACTTTGTAATTATACAAATAAGATCTGATCATGACAATCCTGCAAGAACAATCGATCAAATTGTCCTCATTTCATAGTACTTTTATTGCTGACCAAACTTTAGTTCAATGCGATAACATTGGAAAACATTTACAAGGACGTTGATCGATGTGCAAGGGTAAGCAAGGATATAGATCCATGACTGTCTTCTCTTAGTCGACATGGAAGGGACGGTCAAATAAAATTGGAAAAACTACAAAATACATTGTTCCGAATGTCAAACCAATCGATCGAGGCATATCCTAAAGTGAAGTATGAGTTCAATAAGCTATATATCATGACAAAGCTGGCGAAAGATAAGCTATATCTTGAGACTCGTGCTTAATAAATGAAACAGCGTTACAGATTGTCAAATTCTGTAAGCCTCGAATCATATTTCGAATAGTTAGTGTCTGACAATGAACTTGTATCATGCAACTTTTCTTTCTGTACTTGATTATTGTTGTGCTGTATGGGTAATAGCTAGAAGATGATTCTACATCGACTTTAGAAACTTCAAGAAAGAGCCTGTAGGGTTATATTGAAATCGATGTTATAATGTCCAGTTTCCGCCCGCTCCTTTCTTCCAAGTTTCAATGATTGGCTACCTATTGATTTCCGTATCGATTATTCTGTATCGGTTCAGCCATCTTAAAATACTGAATGGTTTTCTACCTGATTATTTACAGCGGTTATCCTATGTTTCTGAGATGTATCATTCCAATACTCGAAGATCTAGCAATGCTGATTTACATGCTCCAACTTTTAAGACAGCAACTGGACAGAAATCCTTTGTATACCGTGTTGCCAACAAATGGAATTGTATTCCTTCATCTATAAGGAATACTAAACGTTTGTCACAGTTCAAAGCGCAGTAACGTAGTTTTCTACATACTAGGCCTAAGAAGGCACTTCACTCGATTAGCTTTCGTCAGTTCGTATCATATTTTGACTGAAGTCAAATTTTGTATTTTTGTTTGTATATTGTGCTTCCAGGGCGTTGATTAAATTGCAATATTTTGTAATTCAGACAACCTTCTTGAAATAAAGTGAAATTACAACAACAACAACAACAACAACAACCACAACAACAACAACATCAACAATAATGATAATTTCAATAACAAAACAACAACGACATCAATAATAATAATAATAATAATAATAATAATAATAATAATAATAATAACTGTTTTTGAAAACCAAGTTGGTTCCGACAGATCGAATCGAGCATGTCCCGTCCTTAGCTACAACTATAGCAGTTAAAATGTAAGCACTTGCAAAGAGAGGCCGTTCTAAGTTCTCAAAATATTTTTGTTTCAAATAGTAAGTTAAACTACTGTTTCAGAATAGTTAAAAACCAGTTTATTACCCTGTTAGAGAGTTAAACGGATCAGAATTGCTTTTTGTAGTAACAGGTTACTTAAACAGGATCTGTAAGATTGACTGACCTTTTGAGTACTAGAACAGCGACATCCCATATAAGCGCTGTGTTCCAGCTGCAAGTCGACTATATTAGGCAGATATCTATGGTTAGATATTTGTCTGTCGGCCAGGTATTAGCAAATTGGTAAGGTTCTGGCTTAAGGATTTCAACTCCTTGCTGAGTACAGGTGCATTACGTGTGCAGTCTGACGGACTAGTCAATAATAGTAGAGGACCTGTTCACAATCAGAGAGCTTATATCTGTATAAATGGATAGCGGTGGGACCACTGTCCTTGTCTTGGCACTAATCTTGTAACTCAAATACAACAATGACAGGCTTGCCCTTGCAAATCCATAAATAAGATTTTAAGCAGATAAGCGGTACTTAGGATATCTCGCGGAGATACATATATAAATAATCTACTATCGCAATATGCGGTATAATAAAATGACCTTGAGAATGCAGGACACAATGACATGAACATTAATATTTCAAAAAGGGCACTTTTCATGGCGTTTCTCTCCATATTAATTTGAACCATACGAACATGTTTCTGGTTTCAGCAAGACTTGTGTGGAGCATTTCGCATTCATCACTGGTAAGTCGTAAGGGTTAGGAGCAGAACTGAGTAACAATTGGCCAATGCCGAAGAACTTTATAAGTCAATATCATGCTAAGAGATATAGTTGCTTCAAAAAGCTGTGGGACTCCTAGAAACGCGTGTTTTTCACGGTGCATATTTTGAACTTCAGACGAGCAAAGTCAGGAACGGAGTAAAATGATTTGAGTCAAATTGAAACCCGTACTAGCTGCAAACGTTGATGTGTCTAACTGGTGCCCCTTTCCGTTAGTGGCTGATTGTACTAGACAGTACAACACGGAGGGTCTTCCGACGAACATTTCGAAGACGTCAGCAGGCGAGCTGTTTTATAGCCTGTTTACAACAGCGGTTATTTACACAAAATTAGATTTATTGCTTACTAAGATCTTACATCAACCCAGGTTTGATGTCACAGCCCTATTTAAACTAAATAGTTTTGTTTCCATATAGATAAGCTTTTTGTATAATATACAGGGTTCATGTGACTTTGAACTGCTCCGCAACACTGCAACAAATTGTGAGAATTTCAACAGCATCCCTACACAGATTTACAGATTTTGCATTTTTCCTTACTGAGCACCTCGAATTCTGTCCTCTCGCAGCCCCTATAAGATCTAAACATTGAAGAGTTGAAACTGCCAGTGTTGAGGCGAGATCAAATACCTCTGTTTAATAATCGATAGTTGTAAATCAATTTTAAAATAGCGAATATCTTCCAAACCATCTTGCTCGTGACTATTATCTTAACAAAAACTTGGCGAGTTCGACTGCATTCGGGTAAATTACGATGTCTAAATTTTGATGCAGTTTTCTTTTACAATGGATAATTTTAGTAAAGACGTTTGCATATTTCTACCATCCGGTAAGTGAATTTGTTGAAATAATAATTTTGATCCCAAATGAAAGGTCCTGACAGATTCCATTTACTGCACTCCGTAAAATCAGAAGTGTCGGAGTGCAAAGCTGGCCAACTTCGATTAGAATAAGGAGGGAAATAGTTATATACTAATGTTTATGAGTGGAGAACGCTAAAACATGTTAAGGACGCGTCCATACACTACATTCAGTACAATGTAGTTACAAATAGAAACCAGAGTGTTACAAAATCTCTATGTTGTCTCATTTAAAAATGCAGTTATCTAAAGGTGGAAATGCGATAGGAATTAAAATACAGCAAAAATGATTAAATATCGTAACTGTATTTCGAAAAAAGAATTTAAATCGAAAGACATAACATATACACATTAAAATATGCAATGAAATAAACTATAGTGAATTATCTTCTTAATGGCACCTAGCGCAAGATTATGTGTTCAGTAGGCAAGGCCAATAGCGCAATATTAAAGGGAATCCGTCGTCGGAACTGCGCCTGTGCGAGTTTCTTGTTTAAAAACAATGCATTTCGTGCACGATATCTAGATGCACCTCATCATCATAGCTGCAACATTTAAATTATACTGTGTAGATTATGACAGAAATGTTTTAACTTTCATCAATCGCTATCGTACGGTGTTTACATTGGTCGTATGGGTCCCATACTGTAGCGCGCAAACAAATTCCTTAAGACTCAAAATTATTTGTCTGCAACTACTATGCAATAGTCGTCTACAACTGATATTCCGTAATGCGTTCCCTCTTAAATAAGACGAAGCAAATATCCGATCTAAGTTTCACGTGGTTTATTCGAATATAGGCATGTCTTCCAGACTGAGAACAACAAATTCTCTGAGTAGAATGTTGTACTACAAACGTTGAGAACGTTTGGGAACGATTAACTGAAAACAAATCAAAACAAAAGGATACAGGAAGTGAGAACTAAGCTACGTTCACACTATGACACAGGAAGTAATACTTTCTTTGACCAGGAAGTAAATACACTCTATGACACAGGAAATTAGAAACAGGAAGTAACTAACAGGAAGTAATACTCCCTCTAAGATGACTCAGGGGTCAAAGGTCATAATAGGTGGGGTGGTCACGTGACCCACCTCAGTAAACGCCCTCTAACGGTGACTGAACGTTTACTTTCGTTGACAAAATCTCATTTGCATAAAAGCAGCCCTGACTTAATGAACAATACGCTGCTTTGAAACAATCACTAACTCAAAGATGCATAAGAATACAATCACTAAAACTACTTCAACTAAAAGGTCTCAAAAAGGTTGTACTATAAACGTAATCAGAGTCCAACTTGAATGTGTCCATTATAGCATTCATTGTTCACATACTTCAATAGGGTCCTTGGCCTTTTGTTAGGCACACGTGCTCTTAGAGTCTCACAATGGAATAAGGCTATTCAATGTTCCTTCAAGAATGTCTGCTTTAAAGTCACAAAAGAATCAACTGAATTGCTTACCGATTTTGTGTAGGGTTGTATAAGACTATCACATCAACAGGTTCAAAGCTGTTTCATCAAAATGGTCTTTACAAGCAATCTTGGCGAGAACTATAGCCGTTCACTTTCAGAGACATGTCCACTCTCTGAAGGTCTAACTTAAAGTGTCTAAAAGCACGCTTGGAATGGCTGCATGTGCGCAGTGCGTAATACAAAAGATAAACATTGAAGTACGGAAGTTGATGGTGACTCATGACTTTGAATTTGAACTATGGCCAAATAAGAGGATGTTGATTTTGACCGTAACATTCGGTCCCCTAATTGTGTAGATGTGACTCGGAACAATTATAAATCCAATATTCTAAACTGGTCAAAATTCAATCTAACTAAACAAACATGAATAATATACTGTTCATATATCACTAATAAAAAAGATTAAAGTTCTTAGCTGTTCTTGTGTCCTTCAGACGAATCTTCAATGCGTCGGCCTCCAGGAGCACACACAACTTATCCACTGGACGTCGTAGAGTAGTCGCTCTGGTCTTGACTTCTGCAAACCTGACGAGTCCCTTCTTGTCTTTCATCACTTCGGTGATTCTGCCCATGGACCAGGAGTTCCTCGGCGCTGTGTTGTCGACGATCAACACCACGTCTCCAACGTTGAGGTTTCTTCTGATCTCGAGCCACTTCTGTCTCTCTTGTAGCAACGGGAGATATTCTTTCATCCATCTCTTCCAGAATATATCTGCCAGGTACTGCACTTGTCTCCATCGACGGCGTACGTAGTTGTCATTCTTCTGAAACAAGCCGGGTGGCAGGGCCTGTTTGGTTTCAGCATTAACAGGTGGTTGGGTGTTAATGCCTCTAGATCGTTCGGATCTTCTGACAGCCTGGTGATCGGTCGGCTGTTAATTATGGCTTCCACTTCGCAGAACAGCGTTCGGAGTGCTTCATCTGACATGCGAAGTGGTTGTTCTTTGAGCAAGGAAAAGATGATTTTCCTTATGGTTCTGATGTGACGCTCCCATACTCCTCCAAAGTGGGAACCTGCTGGGGGGTTGAATTCCCATTTGATGTCTTGTTGGTGGAGCATCTCAGCTATCTTCTCTTGGTTCCATCTCTTGATACTCTCCTCAGCTCTTTGTCGGCTGCGACGAAGTTAGTCCCGTTGTCTGATCTGATGGACCTAACTTGGCCTCTTCGTGCTATAAATCTTCTGATAGCGTTGATGCACGAATCTGTATCTAATGAGCAGGCTACTTCTAAGTGTACCGCACGAGTCGCCATACATGTGAAGATCGCTCCATACCTCTTCTCAGTGACACGGCCACGTTTGACCTCCAGTGGTCCGAAGTAATCTACACCTGTGCGAGTGAATGGTGGCTCTTCGGGGGTGATGCGGTCCTTAGGTAGGTCTGACATCTTCTGCTCACAAACTTTCGCTCTATATTTTCTACAGATGACACATTTGGTTACGAGGTTGCGGATTGCTGTAGGCGCCCGTAGAATCCAATATTTCTCTCTTAGCTTCGCCAGCATCGAGTTCCTTCCAAGATGTCCGACTTCTTTGTGGGTTTCTTGGAGTATGATTGTGACACTGGTGAGTCTTTAGGCAGCACTATCGGGTGCTTGCTGTCTGGTGACACTGAGGCACGTTCCAGGCGTCCGCCAACTCGTATTATTCCTTTATCCAAAATTGGGTCCAGCTTATATAATGGGCTGTATCTCCTGACTTGCTTCTTTCGTTGTAGGAGTGCCATTTCATCTGGAAAATGCTTTCGCTGCACATACTTCATGATTGCATCTTCTGCCCTTTGCAGATTCTCTAGTGAAACAGGTGGGATCGTTGTTTCACAACTCTTCTGGCTAGTATCTGCGTTGGTGTCTTCATCGCCTTGTTTTCTTTTGCGGCATTTATCTTGAAGGTTTTTCTTCGCTAGCAGGAACCATCCGACTATCTTCTTTAGCTTCATCATGCTGGAGTAGCGTAGTAAGATCTTCTCTACCCCAAACTCTTGCTCTACTAGTACGGTGCTGTACACGGATGCTTCCCGCTTGACTTCTGGGTCTTTATTACATAGCGCTCTGGAGATGTCCTGTTGTGTAGGCCATTCGCTTTCTCGTTTCCACAGGAAATCTGGTCCTCGCAGCCATCTTTTGTTTTGCAGGAACTTGTCTACCGTTAGTCCCCTAGATGCGTCGTCTGCTGGGTTGGATTTTGTGTCGACGTACTTCCACTGTTTATATCCGAACCTTCACGTATAATGTTGATCCGGTTGGCTACGAAGGTGTGGAATCGGGAGGTTTCATTGGCGCAGTACTTGATCACCGATGTGCTGTCTGTCCAGAAGTATACCTTGTCATTCTTAATGTCGAGTTCTTCCTCCAACATTCTGTTCATTCTCACGGCCACTGTAGCTGCTGTCAGCTCCAGGCGTGGGATGGTAATTTTCTTCAGTGGTGCAACCCTTGCTTTTCCCATAAGGAAGGCGCAGTGAATTCTTCCATCTTCATTAATGAGTCTAATATACGATGCGACACCGTATCCATATTCACTGGCGTCAGAAAAGTGATGTATTTCACGTACCTTGACTTCGCCAAAGTCTGCTGGTTTGTAGCACCTCTGAGTTGATACGTTTTCCAGTTTTGGAAGATCTGATAGCCATCTTAGCCATTTCTTCCGATCGTCTTCTTTGATCTTGCATCCCAGCCAATACCTCTACGACACAAGTCTTGAAGTAGTATTCTCGCAGGTAGGATGAACGGAGCTGCAAGTCCAATGGGATCGTATACTGAGCTGATAATTGATAGTATGCCTCTTCTCGTTGGAGGCCGGCTTTCAATGTTGATCTGGAATCCTATGGTGTCTGACTCGACCGACCATGAAGTACCTAGGGCACGCTCTACTGGTAGGCAGTCGTATTCCAGCTTCAGGTCTTTGATTCCTTAGCTCTTTCTTCTTTGGTATAGTCTCCAATACTTCGCGGCTGTTGCTCACCCACTTTGTTAGACGGAAACCGCCCTTCTTGCAAGCAGCAGTCAGATCTTGCATCAACTCGATTGCCTTCTTTGCATTTTCTACCGACTTGAGGCAATCATCTACGTAGAAGTCTCTCTTTATTGTTTTGACAACTTCCTTGTTGAATAGGTGGCTGTTGTCGTCGGCCATCTTGTGTAGTGCTGTGTTCGCGCAGCTCGGGGATGATACTGCACCGAACAGGTGAACCATCATTTATAGACTCTTGGAGGGCTTTCTATGTTTCCATCTGGCCACCAATAGAAACGTAGACAGTCACTGTCCTCTTCTCTAACCTTTACCTGGTGGAACATAGCCTCTATGTCTGCCATTAAAGCGATTGGTTCCTGTCGAAATCGTAATAACACTCCTAGTAGATTATTCGTCAGATCCGGCCCTTGTAGTAATAGGTTGTTCAACGACACTCCTTGGAACTTTGCTGAACAGTCAAAGACAACGCGGATCTTCTCTGGTTTCTTCGGATGATATACTCCATGGTGGGGTATATACCATACCTTTCCGTCGTCTCGATCTAACTCGTCGTTAGGGACTTGTATTGCGTATCCCTTCTCAATTATGTCTGCCATGAACTTCTGGTAGTCGGCATGGAACTTTGGTTGTTTCTCAACTTTCTTTCAAGGCCTTTAAATCGTTGTAAGGCATAGTGCTGATTGTCCGGTAGTCGAACTCTTTCATTTTGAATGGAAGTCCCATTTTGTAGTGTCCGTCTGCTAGCTCAATGGTTTCCTTTACTTTCTGCATGAACTTCTTGTCTTCTTGGGAGTGCTCCCTTTTGTCATCTATCATGCGCTCAGGAAAATCAAGGTCAATGGAATGTCGCACTAACCTGTCTAGTTTATCCAATTCTTCCATATCCTCTACGGCCACAACTTCTGTTCTGTAGCTGGGAGGATGTTGCCTTGTTCGTTCAATCTGACTACGTGCCAGGGGATCCATCCTACGCGTGTTCTGCATGCGTGAGGGGTTGAGTCCGGACCACGTATTGTTTCCAGAGGGGTAAATACTGCTGTTTCTCCGGTACCTATCATCAGTCCTATTTCGGCATCTATTCTTGGAAGCCTTATATTCTTCAAATGC
The DNA here is from genome assembly GCF_041260155.1 of Ptychodera flava. Lineage (NCBI taxonomy): Eukaryota > Metazoa > Hemichordata > Enteropneusta > Ptychoderidae > Ptychodera > Ptychodera flava. The sequence continues at coordinate 32,417,748 of NC_091931.1, forward strand.
GGCCATCTCATGAGATCCTCTTGACGGGGAATGTAGTCTTCAGAGACGCCTATCTCTGGTTTAGTGTATACTGTTTTCAGCTCTACCTGTGGCTCTGAACAGTCTAGGTTGTAAACTTCTATGCCAGTGACTTTGTCGCAGGTGTGGCTGCCTAAGCCATTCACTGTATTTACCGTCAGCTTTGTCTTTCTGCCTGTGGCTCCAAGTTTTCTCTGTAACGCTTCTGTGCAGAATGATATGACACTACCTGTGTCCAGAAAGGCATAAGTCTGTACCATTCTATTTGAGCCTTTCAACTTCACCTTGACAGGGATAATAGTCAGCAGGACCTTGCAGTGGTCATCATCACCACCGGTGTCATCGTCTTGACCACCGGTCCCCATAAAGGACTGTACTTGGTCCACCTCTGCCGTGGTGCAGTGTACTGCGACACTCTCCGTCTGTACTGGTCTCTTTGAATCCTCATCTTTATCAGTTGTCGGTCGACGATCCTGATGTAGTACTGTTGGGTGTTTTCCTTGGCATTTGGAGCATTTAGCTTTCTGCTTGCATTGCCTACTCCGGTGACCAGGTTTCAGACAGCCAAAACATACACCTTGGTTTCTCAGAAAGTTAACAGTATCTTCTTGACTGGCTGCAATCAATTGTTCGCAACTGTCGAAAGAATGATTGTTATCTTGGCAGTGCAGGCATGGTTTCTGTTGAGCCTTGTGTGGTTTGGAGGTCGAAGTGTTGCTCTTCTTGCTCCCTTGGTTCGTCTTCTTGTCTGTGCTTGTAACGCTAGTGGCGAAAGATTGTTCCACTTTGTCTGTACCTTTCTTCTTTTTCACTGGATTGTCAAGGCTAGCCATTGCTTGTCTGCTGTAGTCCGGGCATGACAGTCTGCTTGCTTCGGACTTCACCAGATCGACGAGGTCTTCAAATCTTACTCTTTTCTTGGCTTTGCGTATCTTCGCTGTGCGTTTACTCCAAGAATCTTGGATAAAGTAAGGAAGCTTCTTGACGATCCGTTTCATATTTTCTGAATGTTCTAGTATTTCTAGGCCATCAACGCATCGGGTTGCTGTCTTACATCGATTCAAGAAGATGGCGAACTTGTCTAACGAGGCAACGTTGTCTGGCTTGATTGGAGGCCAGTCCAAAACCTTCCTCAGGTAGGCGTTGGCTATCTTGTGTGGATCACCATAGCGCTCTTCCAGCTCCTCCATGGCACCTTGATATGCTTCACTTGCGTCTATACCTGCATACCCTTGAACTATTTCATGGGCTGTGCCTTCCGTGAACTGTCTCAGCAGAGTGAGTTTATCTTTATCATCTTCGGCAGTCGGTACTAGTTTGGTCTCAAACTCATCTATGAATGATCTGTACTCCATGATGTTACCGTCAAACTTCTTTATCACTGTGGACATTTTCTTTATTGCTCTGATCATGGCCCACTGTGCAGAGTCGCGTGTCGTCTTACTCATGTTACTGCCACTGCTTCTGGTGGAAATTCTGGAAGCTGCTACACTGACTTCTTCTTCTAAATCATCCGCCTCACTGTCATTCTCCCTTTCTATTGTAGGAGTTTCCTTCTTATACACTCGTACTGGTGTTGTGGTCTTTCGTGGTTTTGTTCTGGACACAATGGATTTGTCCTCCAGTGGTTCAGTCTTAATATTGATGGCGATATCGTCCTCGAATTCGTCACCAAAAAACTTATTCAGAGATCTAGCTCTAGCATCGGCTACGGCAATCTTCGTGTCAAGTTCATGTTGCTCCTCCTTGAGTTGAAGCTCATGTCTTGCCATGGCACGCTCCATTTCTTGTCTCTGCCGCTCCATTTCTTGCCTCTCCCGGTGTTCTTGGAGTTGAAGCTTATACTTAGCACGCTCAATTTCTTGCTTCTTCTTGAGCTTAGCTGACCTTGCCAACAGTTCAGCCTTTTCCCTTTCATCTGCTAGTTTGGTGGCTGAGAGTGCACTGTGGCTCGTATGATGGCTGACCCCACTCTGGCTGCCAACTACAGACGGCTTCGGTGTGCCGACTTGAGAGACACTATCTTCTGGTCCTACATCCTCTTGTGGATGAATTGGTGTTGGGTTCGCTTCCTGTTTGCTCACCCATGCAGTGGTGTCTTTAAAGAAGGTCCCAAAAACGTCTTCGACATCGGCCAGCCAACGAAGGCGTTCGTCTGGCACCTGATCCTTTGGGAGTAAACTTTCGTATTCATAGCACGTGTCTGCAAAGACTTGATGCAGCTCCTTCCACACTTCAAACTTCAGTTTGATTGTGAATAGGTCTGCCTTATCAGCGATGAGGTCTTGTATTTTCTTGGACTTTTGGGTTAGTGAACTCGCTGTTTTCTCTAAGAAGCCACCTTTAGTAGATAACTCATATTTAAGTCCTTTTTCGGACAGTGTTCTGTCACGGCCGCTACGCCTGGGTTCTTGCAATTCCTTTTCCGGTGACGAAGTTCTTGATTTCTTTTCTTCGTCTTCCATGGTTTGACTTAGGTGAATATCACAAGTCCGATGCAAAATCGTTAATGAGAAATGTAGCGCGCAAACAAATTCCTTAAGACTCAAAATTATTTGTCTGCAACTACTATGCAATAGTCGTCTACAACTGATATTCCGTAATGCGTTCCCTCTTAAATAAGACGAAGCAAATATCCGATCTAAGTTTCACGTGGTTTATTCGAATATAGGCATGTCTTCCAGACTGAGAACAACAAATTCTCTGAGTAGAATGTTGTACTACAAACGTTGAGAACGTTTGGGAACGATTAACTGAAAACAAATCAAAACAAAAGGATACAGGAAGTGAGAACTAAGCTACGTTCACACTATGACACAGGAAGTAAATACTCTCTTTGACCAGGAAGTAAATACACTCTATGACACAGGAAATTAGAAACAGGAAGTAACTAACAGGAAGTAATACTCCCTCTAAGATGACTCAGGGGTCAAAGGTCATAATAGGTGGGGTGGTCACGTGACCCACCTCAGTAAACGCCCTCTAACGGTGACTGAACGTTTACTTTCGTTGACAAGATCTCATTTGCATAAAAGCAGCCCTGACTTAATGAACAGAACGCTGCTTTGAAACAATCACTAACTCAAAGATGCATAAGAATACAATCACTAAAATCTACTTCAACTAAAAGGTCTCAAAAGGTTGTACTATAAACGTAATCAGAGTCCAACTTGAATGTGTCCATTATAGCATTCATTGTTCGCATACTTCAATAGGGTCCTTGGCCTTTTGTTAGGCACACGTGCTCTTAGAGTCTCACAATGGAATAAGGCTATTCAATGTTCCTTCAAGAATGTCTGCTTTAAAGTCACAAAAGAATCAACTGAATTGCTTACCGATTTTGTGTAGGGTTGTATAAGACTATCGCATCAACAGGTTCAAAGCTGTTTCATCAAAATGGTCTTTACAAGCAATCTTGGCGAGAACTATAGCCGGTCACTTTCAGAGACATGTCCACTCTCTGAAGGTCTAACTTAAAGTGTCTAAAAGCACGCTTGGAATGGCTGCATGTGCGCAGTGCGTAATACAAAAGATAAACATTGAAGTACGGAAGTTGATGGTGACTCATGACTTTGAATTTGAACTATGGCCAAATAAGGGGATGTTGATTTTGACCGTAACACATACGACCTTTGAGAACAGTTCCGACGACTGTATCCCTATAATTTTGATTCGACGTTTCACATTGCAAAGAAATAAACAGAAATGAATTATAAAAGGTCTATTTTAATTTGAATAAAACATCATTTGCGAAGCTTTGAAGAACTGATATGTATTGGACAGTCAAGTTTCCAGAATAAATGTATACTGTAAATTTATTTTTTCCCGGCCTATTTCATTTGTTTACAAATCAACATGTTAAAAATCACCGTCCTTTCCAATCAGATGCTAAGACAGCATGTCATTTTGTCTCATTCAGTGATAACAACATGTTCTGAAGTGCTAAAGAACAGTGTTCTATCATGTTTGACACTGGAACCTGCAGTTACGGCTCAAACTGTATGACTGATAAGTGCGGAGATAAACCCTGTATGTCCGCCGTTAGTTGTGGAGATGGCGACAGAAAAGTTTCTCCAATACTATGAAGAACGTAACCTCGATTGAGAAATTTGGACGAAGATTGTTGATGAGATGAGCTGTAAAGTATAATATCGTTTCTCGTGTTTGTTCTGCATGTGTAAGCCTTCATAGAGTATTTTATCACATGACACATGCTGCAATGTCAATGACACAAACTCTACCAGATGATAGCGAAGATTTGGATGACTGTGGATGGTACACGTCAATCCTTAGAAACTTCACCACTCTCCACAGTCACTGTTCGCTCTGTAGATTTCCTGCGATACACCAGTGACACAGCTACGAAGATCAGAGCCGAAGCTAAAGAACAGGCAAATGTCAGATAGAACGGTGTCCGCGTGTCTTCGGTGCTTTCGTACAGTTTACCTGCAGGAGAAACGAATCAGTAATGAGGCATAGGGGCTAATAAAGAAACTTCCAACAGCTGTGATCAAACCATCATATTTGAGTTTTAAGTAGAAAACTGTTCGATCAAATATTAATAACCCGCAGGCCTGATGTCTTACTCAATAATGATATTTTATGTACCCGGATGTTAGTACTTTCTAAGAAAAAATGATACGACATATCAGCAAACAGTTAAATGACAGCACTTTCTTTTCAAATTAAAATCAGATCATATTCCATACATGGTCCTACTGACGGCCAGTGTACAAGTTTGTTCTAGGCCTGAATGGAATGGTCAGACTTTTCGGCTGTTACATTTAGGTCAGAGAAACCAGTGATTAGGCTCATAGACAAGTGTTAGTGACTTCAAACGCCATCGTATTCCACATTGTGTACTCAATATAGCACAGCATGTTATACCTGCAACCGGTAACAGTAGGCTTCCTAACCCCGCAGCGGTGAACTGTATCCCAATGGCACGAGGAAGATCATGCAAACCAACTATCTGTCTGGTACACACGTTTATCAGGGTAGTTGCAATTCCCTGACACAGTCCTATGACCGCACAGCATGCAGCCATAAAGGCGTAACTCTCCAGAAAGGCGAAGACTAAACTACTGATCGACAGGGCAATCAACATCAAGGACATCAGTGTCATCGGGGATATAATCTTGTAGTCGACAAGCCAGCCGTGCCCTACGCGTCCAACGGCTGAAGTCACGCCAAAGAATGTAACCAAAGTGGCAGCCTTCATCCGGGGTATGCCAACGGCCACTGCATGTATAACTCTCCACATCATTCCCATTTGGCAAGATGAGGTGTACAAAATCACAAATACGAGAAGACCTCCGTAAAGTGGGGTTTTGTGGACAAGGGAGCAGCCGCAAAAATGTGGTATCATTAAAAATACCTTTGCTACAAGTGAGTCATTCGGTTTTCTTGAAATAATCTCCTCATTATGCTCATCAGGAGTGCTACCCGGTTCATTCAAGTTTGAAGAATGCGGGAGATTTTGCAATGCACGGTCGTTTTCTGTCGTACAGTCCTCAGAATCGACATCTTCGCTTTCTCTGGGACTTTTATTTAAAGGCACATCATTCCGATCACGTGGTGCTGGTTTCATGATCGCAGCGGCGACAAGATTATTTGCAGCAATCCCAGATGTGATCAAGAAAGCACCGTGCCAGCCATACTGTTGTATGAGGGCTTCGATCAGTGGCGGGAATGCTATGGCTCCGACGCTTGCCCCAAGTCCGGAAAGACCATTCGCTAGTGCATAGCGTTTTGTGAAGTACTGTGCTACGATCGACAGGGCCGGAATGAACATTGTAACCAAACCTATTGCTGTAGAATAAAAACAGAAGCGCGAATTTGATTATGGCGACATTTTAATGGTTGAAACCGAATTTTGTCTCACATTATCCCGGCGGTGGCAGTCCCCGGGTTGGTGGGTACCCATGCTTGTTACCCAAGTTTGAAAAGTACCCCCTATCCTAGATTATTTCTGAGAAAAACAACCCGTATTTGTGGCAAATCTTGGAGAAATTAGCTGTAAAAAACATACCCTTATTTTCGAAATATAGGAGGTTAGTATGTTGATGTAGGGATGGACCCTAAGTGATGGGCATGTACGGTATGTATACGTCATATGTACATACAAACGTACGGTACTGTTTTTCATTTTCTTTGTGAGTGAGACTAGACCAGATTTAGTGTCCTAGGAAGATTATGAAAGGACTACCCCTAATCTCGGAGGTTACTCTGAAAAAGTACCCCTTTTTCTCGATTTCACGGACCTAGAATCTCCGAGATGACTGAAGAAAAACACCCCCTTTTCCGTGAATTTGGTAACGCGCATAGGTACCCACCAACCCGGGGACTGCCACCACCGGGCACATTATATGGTACTTCCCAAGCAGCCAGACATTTTGAAAGACACATTTGCAACACAGATTTGCAGTGTCATCTGCTTCTACTATAGCAATCCCTGAAAATCATCAATTTTCTCCACTCTCTAATCCTAGTAATATCACCCCAACATGTGTGATTACCGATAACACAGTCATGAAAACACCGGGTCCCGGGTCCTTTTCTGCCGACGATAGAGCAGAGTTTGGCATGATGAACGTGCCTCGGGGACAGATATTCTGACTCTCAAACTTTTACAATTCTCTTCTGATCTACCACCTGTGGGGGTTTATTTTAAAGCTCTCTATGTAAGAAAACTTTTCACCGGCTTAGTTTTTCGAAAATTTTATTTTTCGCCATAGAGTTAACACAGGGATGGCGGCCATTTTGAATTGTTTCAAATATCGGAAAATCTTGAGTAATTTGTTTCTGTAGTTCCAAAATTTTCTTGATTTTTGAAATAATATGATTGAACTATTCTTTGAGGAAAGTTTGAGCAAAAGTTAAAGTCTTTCACTTTCGAGGCGCATACTACCTTATGTCAAATCTATGAAAGGTCGATGAAATGTCATTAAGGTCATGTCTTTAGAGTCTTAGATATCTGTCGCATTGTTGCATTCAAAAGCCTTTCTTAGGAAACTCTAGTAAGTGATGCAGCGGAAATATCATGATGTCTTTACTGAAAAGTTTTGTCAAGTATTTTACCTTGTAAAATCCCAAAGGTAACCATAAGGTGTGCCAAGCTCTGGGCAAAAGACGACACTAACATGGCAAGTGTCGCTATTATAGCACCGACAATGGCAGTCTTACGTGCCCCGCATTTCGAGACCAGATATCCAACAGCTGGCGCTGAGTGACAAATTAAAATATATAAGAAAACTTTAATAAGATATTTTTTACTCTAAAAATCAAATATTAGCCTGTTAAAATTTGTTAATTTGTTAAAATTCTTTAATACTACAAATCTTTGTCTCGCGCCCATTGTTTGAACCATACTGCTTACTTTCAATATTTAATGTTCGATCCATACCTCGGCTCTATTTCCTGCATGTTAGCATCCTTGCTGCCGTAAGGCAACCACCGCATACAGCGTATAGGGTGTCACTGCGCCCCGAGTGGGAGAACTGTTTATTCTGTAAGCGCTTAGGTCAAGTTGCAAATTAAACCAGACGTAATTATGTTCTTCGCCACTCCTTTTCCTCTCAACAGTTTCGTTTTAAGCCCTATATAGAGTTCGACCATCACAATTTAACGGTAAATGTTGCTCAGACAGAGTGTAGCATAATATGTATAAATTGCAGAACGTAGAGTATGTTTCCTGAGAAGACAATGCTGAAACAATATATCTGTTTTTATTTAAGAAAACATTCTATGTCTCTCAGTTCTGTCGACTTTTACATATCAACATTCTTGGCATACTTCCTACCTTTGCCTTTGGTATACTTTTCCATACCTTTTCACATCATTCCTTGATCAAATACTTGTGGTTTCTCACTATTGTAATGACGTGAATATGTTTGTTGTAGACACTAATAAGTGCGCAGGTGTCACAAAGGATCAAATATACATACAAAATAATCCTTCTGAAAAAAATTTCACAATGTTAATGTACGACAAGGAAATTCAAGTAATATCACCTACCAATGGCAGCAGCCATGAGGCTTGCTGCCGTGAACATCCAGGAAACGGTTTCTGCACCATCTTCGAAATATCGAAGAAACTCTACCATGAAGAGGCCCGACGTTACCAATATCCCGACGTAGTATGTGTGCATTGTAAAGCTGGCTACCACAATCAGCCATCCCCTGATCGAGCCATCCTGTGAGTTGTCTTCCTTCATTGTTCCTTAGCTTATTGAAATTCGATGTGGTGTCTCTTCTATTAAACAAATAGAATGGCGAATAGTCATACATTTTAAAGATCGTACAGAATTATACTTTGTTCAAGAGAATTATCATTGATTTATATGAAATCGCTCATCACAAGCATCAATGATAAAGCCGGGTCAGTTTATCGCGATTCTGTGTTCCAATTTTTGGTGATATTTAGCATAAAACATCTAATCAAATTTTGCTGTTCTACGCAACGATTTCCCAATTAATTACAAGAGTTGAAGCAAATTACTAAGTAGAGCCTAATTCACACAGACTCTGTGATCACTCTCGAATAATCGAATAACGTTGGAATACCCAGAGGCCTGCATATTCAATGTTAAACTTTGAATTGTATTTCCACCGTCGTTTTCGGAAAGGTTACCTTTAAAGATTATGAAATATGCTGAGGCATGATCAATTGCGGCCAAGTCTCCATAAATTTTCATGTAAACTGGACAACGTTACATGCGCGTTTTCACGAACTTTGACCTGGGTTTTAACTTTGATCTATTTCACGGGCCGTGAAACAAACAAACATATTGGAGAACTATAGCAAGGTCATCTCTCAACGCTCCATAGTAGTAAGGAATATTTGACCTCCAGGACAAAATAAGAATTTTACACCCATTTTATTCATTTATCTACATGAAGCGAAGGAAAAATTAACCATCCATGTAACTAAAGTGTGACCCTGACCTATATACGAACTCACGCATGCGCAACAGGGGTTTGGCGCAGCCTGAACTAAGCGGGAAATTCCCTGCTGAGCATGTTTATACACGTTCCGAAGGTGTACGGGAAATTCCGTGTGAGTCATCACCATCAAACTAGCCTATATAAAGGAGCTCCGTTGTCAGTCCGGCCGACCGGTCGCGGAGTCTAGCTGATGTTGAACTCGGAGTTCCTATCGGTGCGAACTTGTTCACCTGATAGATAAAATTTTAGTAATTTCCTCTGAACTTAAAATGTGACGGAAGACCATTACTTCAAATAATATGAGACGTTTCAGATGAATGGTACTGATATCTAAAGTGTTCACTCTTTTATCTCTACGTACAAATGTAGTTCCTAAGTCGTTCTCTATTCTATTCCCACCAACAAAACATTCAATACTCATTTCCCCTCCCCGATCTTTATCGATACTTATGATAATATCACAAGTTGTTCTGTTATCTGTTTTCATAGCATAATATCCAACCAAATCGTCAAATTCATCTCCAGTAGCTAACTTTAACACATCTAATGAGAACTGTACCATGTTGAAGTATTTTCATATTATCAGTCATCTGTTGATTTACTGTCTGTAAAGTGAATTCAGCTGCCTCATCACCGACACTTTTAAGACCCAGTTTCTTTAAAGTTGTGTCCCAAAATAATCTAACTGGAACTCCGCTAGCTGTATACGAGCAATAATTCTCCCCCTCGTTTATCCACCTTCTTAGTGTATTATCTGCCTTCATTATTGTATTAAGAGGACTAATTTTAAAGTGAATCGGTATACCAAGAAGTGCAATGTATGGATTCGTAGGAGTAAGCCAACTACGAAAATCTAGCAACTTATATTTGTTTACATTGCTATCAAAATAAATCACATTCGGAGTTCCTGGTGGTTCAGCAACACCTCCTGCAATTTCACTACCCAATATATCTAAGATGTTACGCGGCACATTATAAGGCATGAATTTCTGACTAGCCGAATCCCATGTCAGAGCAAAAGGAGTAGAATCATTCGAAGCCTTTGTGGCGTCAATTACAGTTTCATCAATGTCTTTAAGTTCGGAAAATTCTACAGCATGCTCGTGGGATTGCACCGCGGCATTGGCTAAACGAAATATTTTTCGCGGTCCTTATAACGAAGGACGTAATCCTTATTATGATTAGCAGCCATCTTAGTATTATTGTTAACTTTAACATCACTCAGATCTTCAAGCTCAAGATTTTGCATACGAATTGTACCTAGACCGAAGCCACTTGGATCAGACATACTCCGTAGGGACCTATATACAGTGAAAATTAAAATAATACCTTGTAATATACACAACCATGGCTTCAGCTATAGGAATGACAGTTCTCGGTGCTGTATTAAATGCAACGGCATTCACAGGAGGAAATATTATCGGACAAAAGCTTTCTGGTAATGGTGACGCTCTTATTGAAGAGAAAGTCGACATGATAAAGCATTAGAAAAATTTGAACATGATCGCAACGTCTGGTCAGAAAAAAGATTACTACAGGCTGACTGGGAAAGAGAAAATCAGGCAAAGGATGCACATGCTGCGGCAGAATTAAGAGATACAGATGCAGAAATCCTGGAAGAAGCAGAAGCGGTGCAAAGCAACTCTACGTCAAGTCCAGCGCAAGCGTTAGCGCAATTCTCAGATTATTATCAACCCAGCCCTGAGCAAAAGAAATATGAGATGATCTATATTGCTGGAGGATTAGTCGTGGGATGGTTTATGATTACACCGGTAGGCGGAACGACTACAATAATTCAATACAAAAGCTAATTGGCCAGTTATTGAAATCGATCATGTTCCCATCCTGATCTGTTATCCAGATACGAATTGAATTCATGTAATCTCCCCCTTTTCTCAATGGCATAGCTATCGCCATGCTCCCGTTTTTAAAATCGTAAGTAACCTTTTCACTTATTTCTCTCGTATCCCGGATGGGAAGTATTTGTAAACAGTCCGATAATTTTCCCTGTATGTATCCTCCGGAGCCAAATGAAACATAATTTCCAGTAACATCGACTACATCTGAATGAACTATATATTTAGTGACTGTTAAGAAATCCACTTTCTTCGGACTCATAGTACTTTTTATAACTGGGTTGTCCTCAGGTTTTATCTGAAAAACCAACTACGTTGGCGAAGCTACCTGTAGCATTGAAATAAACTTTAACATCTTTAGCCAAAGTTAGAAGAACATGGTTTGTCGGCAGATGTTTTTCAAAATTAATTTTTTGCTTCAACCCGATTGCTTTGTTTAACGTATCGATATTGTAGTTACCTGGACGTATTGATTTAGTCTTCTTCGGTTGGTCCACCTTCTTGATATTTTATTACATTATTCGTCGATGTTATGTTATGCCATGAATTATATAGTCCGCACTCTAGCAGTCTTATCTTCGTAAACTGTGTCGTGTCAATACAAGGGTAAAAATTAACAGTAACAGGTTCACCTGTTTTGCTTTCAATCCAAATGATCATCGTTGTACGTTGTATGTATATATTACTAAGTATAAATGTTCGATGAATATTATTATTACGAAGTATAAGGTTCTGCAGGAATAATATTTTTCTGTTCAAGGAGATCTTTGGTCGCAACCGCGGCAGCAGTCGCACCGCCTAATTTTGCCAAGCGAGTTAAATTTGGTCGACTTGGATCGCCAACCTCTATTTCAAAAATTTGCTGGAGATCATAAGATATCCCATCGCAAGTCCTGCGATTACAATACCATCGTACATTGTGTTTACAACTGTTTTAATATCCATGATTGCTGACTAGTATATAAAATAAAAAATAAAAATAAAAAATATGGGTAGTTAATCCATCTCATACAATGTAGAGGAGCTGGGAACACCCCCCTCTCCCTCCCCCTCCCCCTCCCTCCCGTCGGAACTGTTCCGGAGGGAGCCGCTACTGGCTCTGTTTTTTTCCGCTTTCTTATTTTGGGGAGCAGCCCCTTTCCGATCTGAACTCGATCGATTAACGGACAGGGGGTATGCCGAGCACGCCCCCAATATAGCCCTAATGCAGTCAATGAAACTCCCACAATTCCTAAAACAAGATAACATTTATTATACCAGCGTGAATTATTATCACACTGTTCTTTCATTGTAGGCGGTAGACTAAGTGCTTCAGTCGCTACCGCATCGCTATCATGAATCATTGCTTTTAGTTTCTTCTCCTTGTTTTTCCTGTTCCATTCCGCTAATTTCTTGCCCGCAGCAACTCTCCCTGATGCTTCGGCGGTAACGTCACTTTCTCTATGTTGCGCTGTGGCGTAGGGAAGGTCGTCCCTGACGGAGTCGTTTCCGGTGTGGGCTCCGTCGGCGGGCCGGAGCCGTTTGCTGAGTCGTCGAAGTTGAATCCATTTATTTCAGGTACTATATTAAACCCGATTTTTTTAAAATTTAAATGTTTACCCGTAATTAAACCGGTGGAAATTAGAGCAATCAGGGGCCCCCACGTGTACGCTATCCGTCCTGATAATCGTTTTATTTCACTGTTTAGAATAAAATCCTTTTTAAGATCAGTGGCATAGTTATCTCGATCATCGATTGGAACTACCTGACTTATTGCACGGGCCCCTAGATCTATGAAACTTTGAGTGATGGTATCACTTATAAGAGAACTGTATTTCGCTTCATAGACTTTAAAGGCTCGTGTTATGAATTCATCTTTCCACGTTTCCACTTCTCTAACTGTAATCTCCTTACCAAAAAATAACTTACTTTGACCACTTGCGATGACACAGAGTATTTTTTCACGTTTTGTCTCTATTATGGATTGATTATTGTCCGAAGGCACCGAAGCCCTTCCGTTCCGATAGGGGAACCGTTCCGGTAGGGCGCTGCCATATTTGCTGCTGCCGATGACTTTATTAAATTCTCCATTGTTTGCAGTATGTTATCTATTCTTAGAAAAAATAAAAAATTCGTTTAAACCTGAATCCGAAATAAAGTATTAACATAGTCTGGAATGTTAGTACCCCTAACAGAACCGTACCGATAGGGATTCCGACAGGGATTCCGGGAAAATTCTCCTCCATTTAAATCTATATGTATATAGAAACACGAATAATGAGTACAGACCTATTCCCAGTTGCTTTTCAATTGAATAAGACGAGCATACCAACAGTACAGCATGCTGATACCCCCCTACCAAACCGAATGGAGGAATAAAACCTATTCTCATGGACTTAGAAATATATGTAACACCGACAGATAAATTTACTTTTCATCCACGGGATATATTTAAAGATAACGTAATCACTCATCGATCAGCGAAAGAAAGTAATGTCTGGCTGGGCGGTCCAAACATGAAATACTGGGACCAGCAACTGAATTTCGCTGTATGGTGCAGCACTACTGGTTGTGGTATATCATTCGCCCATCTCTTCGATAAGAAATTTCCGCCCCAAATACGATCATTCTGCCGTTTCCATGTATATTTTACAATACGTCGTATCCTTCACGAAATGCAGGTTGCACTTCCAGACGACCCCCTCCCCACCTTCAAAGCTGGCGACAATCCGTACAATCTCGTCCAATATGAACTTCTATGTACTGAATTTGGAAATATAAGCCCAACGAAGTCCGACTTTCGATATCGAAAAGGTCAAAATAAAGGTCTTGGTTATGGATATGAATATTACACTAATCGTGGGCCTGTTCGACAGCCAAAAGCGATATACAACGGTCGGGACTTTTTCCTCTCCGCCGACGGAGGCGTTTTCTATACACATACCATTTTTGGAAAGAAAAAACATAAATTGTCCGACAAAGACCGACCGCACTACTATTTCTTCCGAAATGATGGATCGGAGGGACAATACAATAGTTTCATTCCTCTGAAGGGAGACTCGGGACTAACAAAGGCCGGTCTCGCCCGCCTCAATGAAAGCCTTGAAGCCTACGTATATTGCATACTTGGCGCACAAGCAAATATTCGTAGTACCATAGTGGGCGATACTGGCAGTGCACAGCAAGTCCGAAAAGAATTCGGTGTTCTCCTCGAAGATGAAATTCGCAATACCGACAAAGTAATCAGTTATCGGCGATACCAAGACACAATAATGAATACTGGTGTCAAACTTGATATGGCAGTCTCACCCAATTTACTTCTCTTACCGTCTGAGATGGTCATCTTTCGGCCCGGCAATCTCGGGTTATAATAATGAATTGCAATACGCTACAGAATCTATGTCCTTCGGGGTGAACGGTGATATAAACACGGAAGTTCGAGAAAGTGCTGTACACGAGATGGAAGGAGGGGAGGAGGGGAGGGATCCTGTGAAGTGGCAGGACGAGCCCGGAGAGTCACCACCACCACCTCACAATGACACGACTCGGTCCCCGAAGGCCCTTCGGAACGCTTCGGAACGGGCAGCAGCAGTGACCGGCGCAGACCCTATTCATGAATATGGTAAAATTGGTTTGTTATCTTTAGCAATATTCATTACATTTATGTACAGTATATAGATCCGATGTATGCAACTGTACCATTCAACATGATTGTAACTGGACCGACAATTCTGGCAAAACGGAATATGTAATGGATCTCCTCACCGGTCCGTACCTAGGAAAATTCGAATATATAGTTTCATTTGTCCGACATTCATGAACAATAAAACGTATAATAAAAGATTCATTTTCACCGATGACAATGTGTTTGTGTTTCCAGTCGGACTCGATGCTGTGGATGATACACTAGCCTTCGTACGGAACGAATGGGTCGGTACAAACACTTTAATAGTACTCGACGACTGCGCCGCGTCCAAAGATATGAAGAAGCGCAGTGACGTTTTAGTCAAACTTGGTTTCAGCGCAAGACACGACGGACTATCTGTCTGGGTTCTGACTCAGCAATATACTAGTATTAGTAAACCATTTAGGGAAAACATACAGATGTTAGTACTTTTTTACACGCCGAGCAAGACAGACAACAAAACTATTATAAAAGAATATGGAATGGAGGTGTCAGAACGGGAGGCCACGGACCTGGTCAGACAATTGAAAAGTAGGCCATTCAGTAAACTAGTATTTCATTTACGCATCCGTACGACATAAATTTTTCGTATAATATAGCAATTATGGAAGCTGAAGCCGAAGGTGACAACACCGAAGGTACTCTTAGAGAATTATATTACAACCCGAAAACTGGTTTTGGAGGTGTACAAAAATTGTATGACGCAGCACGCGCCAGCGGACTCCACGTTACTAAGAAGAGGTACAGGACTGGTTAAAAACTCAGCTAACTTATAATCTTCATAAACCGGTCCCTCGTACTCGTGGCGCGTTCCGAAGGGGGCCGGCGCGTTTTCGTAACATCGATAGACTCACAGTGGCAAGCTGATCTAGTGGAATTCCCTCCCCCATTCGCAAAAGAGAATCGTAAACATTCGATACATGCTAACAGTAATAGATGTGCTCAGTAAATATGCATGGGCCAGGCCGATACAGTCAAAAACGGCTGATGATACGTTACAGGCGCTACAAGACGTGATTAAGAAATCCGGGAGAAGGCCCGACAAACTTCAGACAGATGAGGGGCGGGAATTTACTAATCGAAAAATGCAGGGGTGGTTGGAGGAGGCGGGAATTCACTGGTTTCACACCTACAGTGACAAAAAAGCTAGCGTCGTTGAACGTTTTAATCGAACTCTTAAGACGATGATGTGGAAATACTTTACATACAAACAGACACGTTCCTGGCTCCCCATTCTACCCAACTTCTCGAGAATTACAATAACACCGTTCACGGAAGTATCAAAATGAAACCCAGGGACGTAACAGAGGAGAACGATTGGCAGGCATTTATACACTATTCGGTCCTGAGTTGGCAGCCGGGGGAGCCAACCCTGAATTCAAGCCGGGAGAACGTGTCCGAATTACAAAATACAAGACCACTTTAAGAAAGGATATTTACCAATTGGACAGAGGAGATTTTCGTGGTTTCAAAAGTTGTGTATGCGGCTGGACTGGGAACGCCACCAGTTTACAAAATAAAAGATCTGAATGGAGAGGAAATACTCGGCACTTTCTATTCTGATGAACTTCAGAGCGCCCTTTCGGAACGCGACGAGCTGTACAGAGTAGAACGAATTTTGAAGACGAAAAAAATTAGAGGAAAGAAATATTATCTGATAAAATGGAAAGGTTATCCAGAAAGTTTCAATAGTTGGGAGCCAGAGGAAAATGTTATTAGTACTTCGTAAGTTCCTGTGCTGGTACTTGTCAAGTACTTCGTAAGTTCCTGTGCTGGTACTTGTCAAGTACTAACGTAAGTATTTACGAAAGTTACTCAATAAGAACCATGGAGGAAGTCTTAATTTCTTGAAAGAAGAAAGTGACAACTTACCATTATTCTTCCAACCACCTGGCCAAGTATTTATCATGTACTGTCGTAAGTAATGTTCACTTATTGCATCTTTTTCGGCAGTATGTGGATGAGGTGGTACAGGGGAGGTTCCTGAACATATTAAGTTTGCAAGATCTTCAAAGCGACTGTGCATGTTACCACAGTCCGTTCTTTCGAGTCCCCCTTTTTCAGCTTTATCTATAAGTTCTGGTTGAAGTATAATGTACACAACTGACATGAGCCATAGACAAGTAACTTCAAAGTCCGGTGTTACAGAACCGTAGGGTTTCATAATGTCAAGTGCTCGTAGGTCAAACGGAGCATTATAAGCACACACAGATTCACAAGCGTTAAGAAGTTTGTGTAGGTTCTTTAGTGAGACTCGAGGTTGTTCTAGTTGTTCTTGACCAGGTGGGAAGTACGCTTTTTCAAGTTCACCTTCGCATGAAACCGTCTATTAAAAATCCCTGGCTGCCGCTATCGCGTGCCGAAGGGCTGCCCCATGCAATTCCAAAGTCAAAAGCTTGTGGAAAATCTACTGGTCCGACTGTCTCTGTATCAATCGTTGGATTAAGTATATTCTTGAGAACTTCAGGCGTAAGGGGCTGACTAATTACCAAACATGGAAGCCTGTAGTCGTGGCAAATTTCTAAGAAAGTCTGTTTGAACTTGTTGTGAATCTCTTCTAGTTCTTCTAAGGCGGTACCGGTGATTTCGTACGACCTGGCTCGAGTCAACACATTCCGCCTGCAATAATCCCAAGGCATATCTTTGAATATGATAATGAAACTGGGTAAATGGTCAATGCTCTAGAAACAATCTTTTTTTCTTCCCACTCCGTGGAAACGCCCCGGATTCGAGAAAAAGTCAGATGTTGAATTATGGAAGAGTCACAAATAATGTATTGTTCCTCCCTCCTCCTCCCAGCCTGACATTGTAAACTAAGCGTATGTTCTATAAACTGGTTCTGAAAATCGGCAATCGAAACGGGGGTGACACGCCCATTATAAAAGTCGGCAATGTTGCTGGAAAAACTAGTGTCAAATTCTGGTACGTGATACACCTCCGGTCCCTCCGCAAATTTATTGCATCGTAACTCTTACCACTTCCAGTTGGTCCATTTATGAATATGTATGACATTTTGGGGATACTATATCATAGAAAAAATTTTTTTAAATTATTTTTATTAAGATATATACGATAAGACAATGACAATCCTTTCTATTTCAGATGCAATAAAAATACTTGAAACCGGAGAAAACATCAAAATTGATGATGGAGGCAAATTAGTATTTGGTGAATATGTAGATCCTTTCATATACGTAGACAGTGAGCTAGAAGTAGTTTTCAACATCGGACCTAAATATGGTTCTAGAGATCCTGCTACATGCGATGGGGTGGTGTCCGTTGGCAACCGAGTCTTCAAAAGTTTACGATTTAATAATATTCCGTACCCTAGGTGAAAGTTTCGATGCATCTACTGCTAAAAGTTATGCTGCAAGCCTGGCCGCTCACTCCAAGAATACTATCGGAACCGTCACCGAAGGGAATCCTATCGGAACGACCTGCAGATTTTACAATCCATCTAAAGTGTATCAGAAGCGAGGGAGCGAGGGGCCTCAGCCGGGCATGAGGTATTTTAAATTTCAGTTTAAAAGAGGAGAAACACTTCCAATTTCGCTACATGTATTGATATGGTTCAAGAATTGACTGTGCTTTTAAAGCAGTGAGCCCATTGCCAGTCCGAGAAAATCCTGCTATTGTACCTCGTAATATCAGGAAAGGTAGTAAGATAGAATTCTTAGCATTTAAAACCGCGATTAAGTAAGCGTGCTCTTTCTTTCACTGTTGAGAGATTAATATTTTGTGCTGCACCTAATAAACCAGAAATTCAAGATGCGGAAGAACTAGTCGACTTAGAAAGATTAGGCGAGATATATAAACAAATAAATGCTGCCAAAAATATTATAGTGGATTTTGATGAATTAGAATAGATATTTCTTTTAAGAAAATTTTTTATGATATATATAGGACAGTACAATGGATCCAATCGTGAATGAATATAAGATAAACCAATTGGTCGATATACTTGACCTCGATTTAAATAGAGGGCTAGACACTCAGAATTATCTGTATACCATGACTCACACAGATTTAACAGATTCTTCAGGTAAAGGTTTTTACTCTAGAAAATCCCTTCGGTAAAAAACCATGGATAGATTTCAATGATCTTAGAGAAGAATTGGTGAAGAAATGGGAGAAGGTGCCGCCGCAGTTTATTCCAAGGAGACTTACTGTGCATTACAGCATAAAAAAACGTCGCTTACGGAGAGCATTCAAAGATGTAGTTATAGAAAAAGATTTTTCCTACGAAGTCAAGCGAGTCGAGGATATCGCGCAGATTGATATCGAAGGTATGGCAGCGAGCCGAAAGATGTACCGTGTTTTTACAGAAATGGAAGTCAAATTCAAAAATCCAAAAGATCAAAGTGTGCAAAATCGTACACACTATGTTAACTATAAGGGGGGTATATACACAAAAGATAAGGGAGGGGCGGCAGTGAAAGAACAATTAGTAAAAGACTACAAAGAATGGCTTGATAAAACTGAAGCTGTTGAGGGTTCTGGTCTAGTTCTCGAGGAGATACTTAATTTTAAAGTAAGACTGGTAGAATTACTACTTGGGGCTGGCCCCGGCCCCCAACTGCCGGAATGGTTGAAAAATAAGAAATGTGTGAGCGATCTTGTGCTACTCAGAGGCGCCGAGAACTGCTTCCAGTATGCCGTCGTAGCAAGTTTAAAGTTAGCCGACCCCGAGTTTCGTAAAAAGAAGGCTGGTAATACCAGAAAAATTGGAATACGTACTCTCCATTTATAGCCGATTACTGTTGGGACGGCATTCCATTTCCAACACCCGCCGATGATACTATTTTCGAGCGTTTTGAGCGACAAAATCCGAGCATCAGACTCAAAGTATTTCAGATCTGCGAGTCCGATCCCGATCCGTCCGGTATAACTGTGTTTTACGGAGCCCCTCACGGAACGGTTCCGATAGGGGAAGGTGGAACCCGTCCCGGAACCGTCCAGACAGCGAAGATTTTACTAATAGTCGGCGCCGATGGCAACCCTTCGAGTCACTATGTACCAATTACTGCGGAAAATCGCCTTCTTAATTCTAATAAAAATCGTAAGAATGTGCACAGACGGAAGTGTATTTGTACGATTTGTGGAAAAGGATTTGCGTCAACAGGAGAGTTGGAAGAACATGAGAATTATTGTGGAACAGACACTGCCCAGCCAGGTTTTCCTAAGGAAGTATGTCAATTCGAAGGACATCGGAAGAAGGTCCCCGCCCCCTACGTCGTCTATGCAGATACTGAGGCAATTATTGAGAAGGGGACCGGTCGACATATTCCAATTTGTCTTTCGTATGTTATGGTGGAACGGGGGTGGGGAGGATCGCGGACCTCTTCGGAACGAGGCCGACCCACTGTTTATGGTAAAAGAACATTCACGGGGCTCTCCTGTGTTACAGACTTTCTAAAGGATATGAAAGAACGGGCTGAGAATTATTCGAAATCGTATTATTTGAAAATAAAACCAATGAAAGATCCTTCTAATTACGGCAATCCAGTCTGTATTGCATGTGGAGAGCCGGCAGGATACCTAGACGGTGATGATACTTTTATTGTGAAAAGTGCCGTCCGTTGAGAACCATTCCTATCTACTTTCACAACCTCAAGGGATACGATGGTTCTTTTATTTTGAAAAAGTTACATGAAATCGACGTCGGAGGGGGACCAGAGCCTAAAATCATAGCTAAGACGGGCAATGGTGGAATTATGGGTCTCTCGAAAACATTTATTTTTCACGCCTCAATTGTTGTCGATGGGGAGATGGAGATAAAGAGACGCCACTTTTCTATAAAGTTTATGGACAGTG
This sequence comes from Ptychodera flava, assembly GCF_041260155.1. NCBI lineage: Eukaryota > Metazoa > Hemichordata > Enteropneusta > Ptychoderidae > Ptychodera > Ptychodera flava. Next base: position 32,438,045 of record NC_091931.1, read on the forward strand.
CTCAGTTGATGTCTGGGTCATTGGCGAAGTTGGCAACGACTGTGCCGGACCACGGATGGACGGCAGTACCACTTACGTACCCGGACATTCAAAGGGCGAAAGGTTTCTTCCCCTACGAATATTTAGACTCGGTTGACAGACTGGGAGAGGGTGAGCTCCCGGAGAGGGAGGAATTTTATAGCGAATTGACGGAAGAGGGGATTTCAGAGTCTGATTACGAACATGCATTAAGAGTATGGGACGAAGTTGGATGTAAGACGATTCGTGATTATATGGAATTCTATTGTGAGACTGACGTTCTCCTTCTTGCTAATATATTCGAAAATTTTCGCGACACATGTTTAGAAGCATATAAGTTAGATCCGGCCCATTACATGTCAGCGCCTGGCTTGACATGGGATGCTATGTTACTTTATACGGGTAATAAATTTAAACTCATTCAAGATGCTGAGCAGATGAAATTCATTCAGAGAGGGATTCGAGGAGGTATCAGCCAGTGTAATATTCATTATTTACAGACAAATCATCCTGCTTACGCCGCCGGCGGGAATTACGATCCAGAGAAGCCGGTGACCGAAATAAAATATCTCGATGCTAATAATCTTTACGGATGGGCAATGAGTCAGGATATGCCTACGGGCGGACTTCATTGGATGAAGATAGAATGGGAAGAAGGGGGCGGAGCCGGAGCCGAGGGTGGAGGGGTGGAACCATGTCCCACCTTTCCACCAAGTTTTCTAGAAGTAGATCTAGAATATCCAGCCGAATTACATGAAGAACACAGCGATTTGCCATTAGCACCGCATCACTATGAATTTCCGAGGCAGGGCGGTCGACTGATTACAAGTGTGATGGATAGAAAGCGGTACGTCTTACACTACAAGTTGCTGGAATTCTATCTTCGGATGGGAATGAGATTGAAAAAGATTTATCGGGTGCTTGCTTTCGATGAGACTCCATGTCTCAAACAATATATTGACTTTAACACTGAAATGAGGACAAAGGGGACGACAGATTTTGAAAAGAATTTCTATAAGCTGATGAATAATGCAATGTTCGGTAAGACAATAGAGGATGTTCGAAAGTACAGAGACTTTAAATTTGTTTCGGACTGGAACGGCACGGATAGTGGACGTAAAAAGATTCAGAAGTATAATCCAAAGATGAAACATATAACTTTCATAACTTCCGAAGAGGATGGCGATTCCTGCGACAGTGCCCTACTGGAACTGAAAACGGATGAGCATAAATATGTAAAACCAGTTTTCATCGGCGCGGCAGTACTGGAACTTTCTAAGCTGCTTATGTATGAGACGCATTACAATTACTTTCGGTCCAGTTCCCTGGAATACGATTAGCCTACATGGATACTGATAGTTTTGTTTACAGTGTGCCAATACCCTCCCCGGACGGCTCACGCGTCAGCACTTTCAATGATATAGTCCGAGAAGATGTTGAAAAGAATGGTGAGAAGTCTATATATGATACTAGTGGGATGAGCGGACCCATGGTAGCCCCCGATTTTCCGAAGATTAATAAAAAAGTGATAGGTAAATTTAAAGATGAGTTGAATGGTGTACCTATTCTTGATTTTGTCGGCATACGCTCGAAAGTGTATGCTTTTCGAACTCCAACTTCGGAGACGAAAAAAAATAAAGGGGTGAAAGATGTTTGTGTTAGAAAACATTTGAACTTTGAAGATTATAAAGATCTGTTTGAAACTGGGAAATTCCGAAGGAAGGAGACCGAGCGGGCACAGTTTGTACAGTTTGTACGGAAAAAACCTGGAGAAATCCGTAGTGAAAAGCGTAGTAAAATCATGATGGCGCCAAATGATATCAAACGTGTGCAGCTATATAATCCAGACACGGGCGAATGGTTGGCAGAAACATGGCCGATAGGACGGACGACGGGTTTAAAATTGTAAAGACTTTAATCTACTATTTTCAATAGAGACCAGGGCATCACTGATAACATAAATGTGGGCAAATATATTATCATTGTGAGCGTCATCGCCACCCCACGCGGTATCTTTCTTCAGGATCTCAAGTTGAATTCCGTCCTTTGTGTTCATTACTTTTAAACCATTTCCATGAAACTCAATATCTTTAAAACTACGCAGATCGATAAACAGACAGAATTTATTCTTCAAATAATCGGCCTCATCTATATCAATTTCACACCAATCTTTATCTTCAGCAAAATACCGTCGCACCTCTCGCCAAAATTGTCTTGGTATCATCTTCTGAGCGTACACTTTATTTGCAATGCCTTCGATTGATACAGACACAGATTCAATGGAGGGGTTAAAGAAAAGTTCACTGTTCAGTTCTTCCTGATTCTGATTTTTAGTGAAGAGTATAGCGATACCTCTAATGCTACGTCGTGGTACATTTATATTTTCATTGATAACCGTGTCCGATTCTTTGAATGGGATTGTTCTAAAATAATGTATATGCTCGTAAAGGTAACTTTTTCCACCGTTGTAATAACCAGCAGTTGACCTCGCGAGATCGAGGTCAGTATTGTTTCATATTCCATTTGAATGTTTTTTAATTTATAATTGGTTGTAATCAGTTTATTACTGACAATTAATTGGGGGGCGGGTGCCAACGTAATTTCCCATTCAATATGACTCCCTAACGCTTTTGGATATGCAACTCCATGACCTGTTATTAGGGGATGAGTGAGACGAATAGCATATTTTGTTTTATATGTGTCGAAAAGTAACTTATCGCCCACGACGTCGGCATCTGCATTGGCCGCGCCACTTCTCAATTTTCTTAGATTTTCGTTCTGAATTCCGTACAGTGTCATGTTAGTTCTCTCCTTTTTATGTTTGAAGAGATCGCGATAACATTCAATAAGGTTATATTTATTCAAATCGGAAAGTGCCGGCCCTCAAATGTGAGTTTCATACGCTCCACCAAATTTTTTGCAACATTTTGTACTACACGGGTAGTTCCACCTCCCATTACTTCGAGATCAAAAACCAGGTCGAAAGTATCTGGAACTAAGAGTACTCCGCTTTCTAACTTCGGACATCGTATGATAAGTGTCTGGCCTGGATCTGCCTCACTTGGATTATGAGCAATCACATGATGAGTTCTTTCTGACTTCGTTCCATTCGGTATTCGGTTGGTGAAAGTCGGTGATAATGTTCTATCGTACCCCATTTTTCGTGTAATGTATATAGTAGAAGAAAAAAATTACAGTTAAAAAGAAAATAAATCACATCTTACATTTCACTTCGTGTATATAATAACTTAGAAGAAAAAATCACATCTTTACGTAAATATTTCCGTCTGCCTGAAAGATAAATCGATTGCCTGTGTCGCGAATCAATCGAAGGACCCAATATTCTTGGAGATGATGAGCCTCTTGGTCATCCTCAGTATCCTGGAATACAGCTATGAATTCTAGTCGCTTAAAGAAGTTAGTCTTTTGACATTCCTTCACGAAAGCTAATATGTTATGATAAAGATTATCATCTTTGAGTCGGACACCTGGATTTGCTCGAAGGATATGTCGATTTACCCGCCGGAGTTTGCACCATTCCAATTCGACGGAGAAACCAAACAGGTCTTTATTTTTGAAAGAAACTTTGCAATATTCTTTTCACCAAACATGTTGATGCCATATTAATACATAATTTTATTTATAATGACTAATGTTAAACCAGTTAAAAATATCCATAGCTGTTCTCCGACAAATCCAACCACCGATCCTGCTGTTTTTAATAGAAAACTGACGAGGGAACCGATTAAACCTGGTATTGCAGCAGCACTTTTTGCGGCCAATGTTTTTAACCATTCGCCAAATTGCTTTACAATTTCTTTCGCTTTTGTATATACTTTGGGTGGACCTGAACCACCTGTGTTTGCTCCAGTTCCTGCTCCCCCTCCCCCTCCTCCTCTAGTCACAGCCAGGGCAATTGTTGATATTGTCATTCCAAGGGCAGTCAGTATTGCAGCGATTGTAATACCATTTCGTTTAAATAACTCTGTCAGCTTCAGCCTGAGTGACAAATCTGGATCGGAAATTACATCACGAAGAGACCTAGTCGTAGCCAGTCTTTCACGTGCCCCACTGATCATATCAAGTTGTACTTCAATTCGATCATCAATTTTAGCTAGTCTTGTTCTGAGTTCGGGTGTAAGTTCTGTCTGCTCTAACAGATTTTCTTTTTCACTGTAAAGCTCATCAAGACGCATATTTGCCATCTTTAATTCATCAACAAAAGCTCTATATTCAGGGTTTAGATTGTTCCATTGTTCGATTTTATTTTCAAAAGCTTGTATTTTGTCTGCATTACCAGAAGCATCTTGCCGTAAGAATGTCAGTTCATCTTTGTATATACCCATGTCTTTTGGTGTCATCTCCTCAGCCGGTATTTTATCAGCTATCACATCTTTAGAATGTGATGTATGACTCACATTTTCGGGCTCTGCGCTAGAGCGACCTCCTAATACTTCTCTCACAAATTCATGTCCTCCTTCTATTCTCATTAATGTGGACAGCTTATAAAATCCACCTCCTCTATCTCTAGACAGCTTGATGTCTTTATAATACAGCTTTCCATCCCTAATCTCAGATTCCGTAGCCAATACATCTAGTGCGTCCGGATCAGTAATTTCATTATAGTCTAAGAATTGTCTAACCTTATATATTTTGCTTCCTACTCTAAGTTCATCCAAACGACCCACCTGCGGGCTATCGCGTGAGCCAGCCTGGGAAGGACCGGCTTCTGCAAAAGTATCATCGGTAAAAGATGTTTCAGCAGTAACATCGTCATCATTCAAATTTGCATCATCGAAATCCTGGAGTTCTATATTCTCTCCTCCTTCTGCCATATTGTATTTCTATATTACTACAATTATTTTTTATCATCCCTTACATATACAGTAAAAAATGCACATCTCAGTTGTTGAAAGCGTTGAACAATTGGCTGATTAATCGAAAGAACAAGTGCTGCATATCGACGAAGTTATAAATTGATGGGTCGAATTGATATGGCTCTTAATATTACTAAAGGAATTCTTGTAAGCTCTGCTGTAATAGCAGCAATTCCGACAGTTCCGGTACTGTTAGCCTTAACTCCTATACCAGGTGTTGTTATTGATGTAATACAAGGAAAAACGGGAGTATCAAAAGAAGAGAGAAGTATAAACATTATTACGTTCAATATAAACAGCTGCTTACACAAATACAAGAAAAAGGCGCAACCCTTCGGAACGAGGAGGCTCCGGAGTCAGAACTTATTCAGAACATATTTCATCAGGCGCTAGAAATACAAAAACAAGAAGGATTTAGTCCACCGCTGGAGCGATATCTACGATATTATGGATTGAATGGATATGAAAGTTAGTTAACATCAGCTAGACTCCGCGACCGGTCGGTCGGACTGACAACACAGCTCTTTATATAGGCTAGTTTGATGGTGATGACTCACACGGAATTTCCCACCTTCGGAACGTGTATAAACATGCTCAGCAGGGAATTTCCCTGCTTAGTTCAGGCTGCGCCAAACCCCTGTTGCGCATGCGTGAGTTCGTATATAGGTCAGGGTCATACTTTAGTTACATGGATGGTTAATTTTCCTTCGCTTCATGTAGATAAATGAATAAAATGGGTGTAAAATTCTTATTTTGTCCTGGAGGTCAAATATTCCTTACTACTCTCCATAGTTTCGATCAGGACGGGATACACAAATTATCATGTTCTGAATTTCAATACACGCCTAGTATAGCTGATCCTTGAAGTCATTGTGAGAAAGAGATTATCTTTTCTTCGTTTGATAAATATGTATTTGCGACCACTTTTAAATTAGAAATGATGTGCTTAGAAAATAGTTGCAGGGCGTTAACGTAAATAGACAAGCGACAAAGCAGACAGTACGATGAGTCGACTATGCGGCGAAAATTGCCAAGCGGTCATATTGGATCGGATCATTGATTTGAATTATGCGTACATGTATGTATGTATGTTCCCCAGTCGAAAGAAATCACTCTAGACGATGGACAAAGAAATATTAAGAGTAGCCGCTTCATCGTCGATGACTATTGTTGAGTGTCGAGAGAATATGCTTGTTACGAAGAGCATTCGCTCAATCAGCCGTACATGGCATAGCTAATCACAAACTATCGGCAAAATACCGACAAAAATCACTGCAAGGTTCTTGATCGTATTTCTGAATCGGAGTACTCTTGTTCTTCGTGACGGATACTTAAACGAGGTATAAGTTAAGACTAACCTTGTGTGTAGTAACACCTTGTCAAAGCTACCTCTCACCTTGTCTATGTTCCCACTGCAAGTCGAGTATGACAGACAATTATCAGAGGTCAGATGTTCGTCTTGCGGACAGGTGTGATGAGTAAATATTTGGGTTCTGGTTCAACGACTACAACGCCTTGCTAGGACCAGTGCATAAATTGTTCTGTATGTCCGGCTGACCAGTGAGTACTTGTAGACCTGTAGCACGACAAAATGTTTAGTCCTTTTTTACTTTGGACATTACTGAGACTACCATATACTTGTTACAGCACTGACAGGTCCTGTAGTCAACCCAACACAACAATGACGCTGGCCAACTCTTGTAAATCACATAGAATTGCTTTTTGAGATTTAGTTTGTTTTACATACTACTGGAACTACCTATACTTGTCCCAGCACTGACAGGTCCTATAGCCAACCCAGCATAACAATGGCGCTGTCAAACCCTTGTAAATCACATAGAATATTGTATTTTGAGATACAGCGTTCGGTGACAATATAAAAAAATGTCAACGCCATATAATAAATCGGTTTAAGCATAGAACGAAGGGACACAAGGACGTGGACATGGATCTTTCAAAAAAGGCACTGTTCATCGAGCTTCTCAGACTCCGAATCCCTATTCCGGCAAGAGTGGAGGACATATTTTCATCAATGACTGGTCAGTCAGATAGGGTTAGAATACTGCGTCCCCACTTAACAATTTCACAGATCACTCTAATTCTAGTAGGGCCGGTCGTTGGCCCATGGGAAAACGATATCATATTCATACTTGAAATTTGACCCGGTGTTCCTAAAAAGGGTGCAAAATAAGGAATGTGCAAAATTAGGAATGTAGTACTATACAAAATAGAGGCCTCGAGGGAAACCCTTTTATAGTTCATACATTTTTCTAAAGGTTGGTGTCCACAAGTCCAAACTCGCGCCCCCTTTCCGCTGGTAGCAAATCGTACCGGTGAATGAATGCTATCTTGACATATAAAGGTCTCCTTAGCAAATTGTCAAAAATGTCAGAGGCCCCGTTGACCTATTTAACTTGTTTGTACCAAATTATTTACTTAATTTTAGATTTATTAGTGACTACAAAGGTGGCCATAAATGTTATAGCAGCCCTGGTTTGACAACACAGGCCCATTCAAGCTGAATTGTTTTGTTTCCATGCTCAAAGTATAGCTCATTACAAAACTGATAATCTTTCACGTTTGTGCAGTACACCGTGAGCAACTGACCTTTGATGGTTTTCTGCAACACCCACATGTAGTAGTTTCTGAATTCGAACGTAATCCACATGCAAATTTACTTATTTACAGTTTTTACTTACTGTGTACTTTTGACCCCTCAGGCCTGATTTCGTACATTGGAAGTCATTAAGCCATTCGTAAAATAATGTGTCAGCTAATTGCTGTCGTCGTCCGTACAATATCCATCATTATTTACAACGAAAAATCATGCCAGCTACATTCTAAAGTGATTTCGAAATGTACAAGTATGCACTATGAGACACATGATTGTAAATTCAGTATTTTTCAGAAGAGCGATCGACATAATTATTTATGCAATAGTTGATTACGCTATAGAACTATAGTAGTTTTTGTCACTAATATCATTAATTTTTAACATTGATAATAATTAAAACTTGTGTTATTTCCGAAAGTCTATTGGACAAACAATGTGAACTGGCATTTCTGTAAAACACACACTTAGCAAAAGTGGCCCTTTCACGCTGATATATAAAAACTAGTCGGCTGAAGATACAGATTACAGATTTTGAATTAAGACATTCACGAACGCCATCAGCGGAGAAAAAAGATTTATTCATGACACCAAACCACGTGCATTACTAACAAACGTAAATGATTAATAAGTGCAGAAAATTCACATCAGAAATTAAATTGTTTTTTCCTTTACGCAGTCTTGGTTACGATGGATCAAATAAAGATTTGCACTCCGGTTACACATTACTATCGTGATCTTGTAACAGTCACTGACAATAACACGAAAATTTGCCCGGACAAAAGGACCATTATGATATGATTCTCCCATGATACAAATGGATGTCTGAAAACGTAAAGGAAGAATGTGAGGCATACCGCCGTCAAGTTCAAGCCCTGAAATATTACGATCCTGAAAGGACTTGAGCGACATGTCAGAATCAGTTTTGCTTGCATTGATCTTGGGTTAAAACACGTTGGGAAGTAGCACACTTTCTCAGAACGAACAACTTTCGACTTCTTGTCTCAGTGGCATCTAGAGTTACTTTGAAAGTGTTGTGTTGTGCTGCGCTTTGTTGACTATACAGCCCGTTCCTGAGGGATTTTTTGACTTCGTGTGACCAATTTCTTAAATTCAAAACGTAACCTTTTACTTTGAGCTGCGTGTGGTTAAGTATACATCACGTTACTGTGTTTTTTACTTCATGTGACTAATTTCTTAAAATTCAAAACGTAACGTTATACTTAAAGTTGTAAATTTTAAAAAAGGCGATAAAAGCGCTGACTACAGTCCTTTTCGTCAAAACAGAAGGCAAATCCGATGTTTTTGCGCTACAACGCCACCGAACGCGGTCTCCCGCGTAACAATTTATCGCTGGTATCAACTGGCGACTCACCAAAAATAATCAAAGTCTTTGTATACAGATGACAAGAAAGAAATTCGTTTAATGGTTTGTCCTTGCAACAAACAACATCATTAGTTTCACAAATATTTGTGACTGCTATTGTTGACCTGACAGCGTTTACTCAAGTCTAGAGGTGTGCACCGTGAAATTATTTACTTTGAAGGTTTCTCCTCTCGGTTGCCGGCAGGAAACATTTGAAACCATGCCCAAGTCAAGTTGCCTCAAGTCGATAAAAAGGCTACGGTTAATGGCATCAATCCTGTGATGTTTTCTCGGTGTCCATGGCATTAACGTCATCTCTTTGCTTCCTGCAATGCACCACCGCTATTGCTATGATCAGAAAACCCGCCAATAGCACAAAGGCAGACGCCAGATAGAACGGAGTCTTCGTGTCCTTTGTGAGTTCATATAGTTTACCTGTGGGAAAAGGGAAGAGGGAAAGACCAGGGTGATTGAATAACTTCATTAATGATGAAAATCGGCCCTTTCATGACCCCTGCATGACTTTTTGTCCTTGTATTTCTCTGCTACCATTCAGCAGTTTAATCATTAAAACACTTGTTTCAGCCAAAATGTTTCACTGAATTTGTGTTCTGTTGCTTAAGTAACGAATTCTCGTTTAATTAAGTGGCTGTTTTTTTTCTTGAACGATTAGAAAACTACATGTTCCCAAAATACTATATGAATTTAAGCTGGGTTTGTAAGAGCTTCATCCTGTCGGGGTTATTTATCTTGTGATAATGATGCCTGTGATTGAGTCGGAAGATGGCAAAATATCTTACTTTAGTTAGTAGTGAATACATGTACAATTATAGAGAATGCTATGAGAGATCTGTAGTCCCTTGTTTTAGAAATCAATTAACTTGTTGTGCATTCGTAATGCACGTATTCCGCACTATGGCTAAAGGACAGCTTGCGTCAGTGACTGTAATTTTGCCAAACGTAACACATAAGGTTATTCGAGACCAAAATAATGTGTGATTGACTAGTGGCATTGTCCAGTGAGACGTATCGATGTTTTCGTAGGATGTGACTGCAAAGCAGAAAAAAATCTGTAATTTCAAAAGAAATTACAAATATAAGCTTACTCTTTCTGAAAATGCTCATATCCGAGGGAGGTACATAGGGAAGGTTAAATGAAGGATCTGGTGTTTGGGTACACTTGAAAGCACAAGGTCGTTCCGACACTTGGACAAAATCAACTTTTAAGTCCGAAAATGCTGACGACCGCCGTAGTCGTCAGTTGGGCATGTGTGATCTTAGTCATGTCAAACCAGCACCTCGTACGCCGTTGATGGCATCATTTCATTCTGCAAATTTCATACATGCTACAAATATCTTGACAGGTACTTTTCCCCATACGTTCACTATGAATTATTGCTCTATTTCAGCTGATCAACACCATTGGCTCTGCTCAACTGGCAGAGTTAGAGCGCGAGAACGGTGCACATGCGCATGAGACGTGCATACTCCCTTATAGTTGAATGAGCTGGATCTCAAACGTTTCATTACCGTACAGCAGATAGAGAAACTTTGATTTCGCTACATATACGCATAAGTGGAACCAAGGAGGAATAACAATAAGTTAAACATAAATCTTTAAGAGGTTCTTATGCAAAATCAGTTTGGCGGCAAGTTTTGTAATCAGCAAATCGAGATCGTTGATTCGGCTCTTGTGACCAACTTAAGTGACCAACTTAAGGGAGCTTCTGTCCAAAACACAGCGCGGACATTACAAAAATTATATGTCTTATTGTGCTGTTCCATCACCCTAACTCGGTATTAACGTTATTTTCACTTAATGTAAAAATATCTGTAGTAGTTAGTTTGATCATACGTCTGTTGAATGACTGGATCGCGTAACATGCTCACAATAAAAAAACATCTGTTGGGACATTTTGCCCTATTAAAATGAATTATTTTTGTCAAAACTGCAATAAGTTAATGTATGGGCGAGGTACACTTTAAACAAACTCGGCTGGCATATGCGCTCTGTAATCACAGTTCTTCATACCAATGTAAATCCATACCTGCAATGGGTAATCCAAAAGCTCCAATCCCCCTCGCCGTTATTTGCAGTCCCACTGCTTGAGGCACATTCTTCAAACCAACGATCTGCCTAGCACACACCATTAAGATCGTAATCGAGACACCCTGACAAACTCCAATGACCGCACTGCATGTAGCCATGGCAGCGTAATTCACCAAGAAGGCGTAAATGAAAGAACTAAGGGACAGTACCATCACCATTATAGACAATAGCGTCATTGGAGATATAATCTTAGCGTCAATCAGCCAGCCATGTCCTGCCCGCCCAATTGCCGAAGTCACGCCGAAGTATGTCACCAGAGAGGCAGCCTTCAACCGGGGAATGCCGACGGCGACGGCGTGTACGACCAACCAGACATTTGTCAGTTGGGCGCCAGCACTGAATAGTACTATGAATACCAGGAACCATACGTAAAGTGGACTTCCTCTTAAGAGACTACAGCCGCATAAACGTGATACAGGTGAAAGGATTCTTGTTGCACCTGATTTATTCGGTTTTCCAGAAGCGAGCTCTTCGCCATCAGCATTCACCGAACCCTCTTCATCCAAGGACCTGTATGCATCTTTGGACTTTCTCGACCGTTGCTTCTCATCATCTCCTGTGACAGTCATACAGATCTCTGTTTCGGGATCAGCATTTCCGTTCTCCTCTGCAATTTTCCGAAACCCAGTATCGTTCTTCGTGTTCGACACGGGTTTCATGACAGCAGCGGTGACGAATGTATTTGCGGCAAACCCGGCAATAACCAAAAATGCCCCATGCCAGCCATACTGTTGAATGAGGGCTTCTATAAGTAGAGGGAATGTCATGATTCCAATACTTGCTCCGAATGAAGAGAGACCATTTGCCAAGCCATATCGCTTGTGAAAATACTGTGCTACCATAGCTTGGGACGGTATGTAAATTCCAACCAAACCTATAGCTGCAAGTAAACGACCATAATAATGTTACCCTACTGATGGCGGATATTAATTAACTAAAGTTCAAAATGAGTGCTGTGTATTTTGAAGGTATATTATTAGACTGGCCCCAAGTCGCTTGGCTTTTCTCGGCAGCAGTTACTGTTCGGCCACGCTTTCATACAACGGTCTACGCAACACCTTACCACTAAATGCGACTGTCTGCTGAAATTTATCACTCCATTGTATTCTGTTTTGATGTTTATATGCTCAAAGACTAGCAGCAAGTCTAATATATGTTGTAATTCAGCTGATATGTATGTATGTATGTATGTATGTATGTATGTATGTATGTATGTATGTATGTATGTATGTATGTATGTATGTATGTATGTATGTATGTATGTATGTATGTATGTATGTATGTATGTATGTATGTATGTATGTATGTATGTATGTATGTATGTATGTATGTATGTATGTATGTAAACAGTCACTAAAATGTAAACAGCCACTAATGCGAGAACCAGGAATTGAGAACTGTCCCTTTAAGCTTATCGGGGTGATTAAATCGGTTACTTACCATCTCGCGAATTACTTATGACCTGAAAGTGTCCTTCTTTCAGATTATTAGTACATCGATTGCGAGATGTTGATGACCGACTTAATCCCCTGGTAAGGTCAACACGGTAGCTCATTATTAGCTAGGCTTAGGCAGTGTTTATAGATAAACAGAAGTACGTGGTTAATTAATCACGTGTTGTGATTAATGTTCAGCAAAAGGAAAGGAGGCAATTGATTGACAATACACATCTTTCTCGGAAATATAGTACATAATTAAAAGGATCGATACCTGAACTTCCTACATTTCCTAGTGATTTAATTTTAGTGTGTACAACTCAGTTAATAATTTGCACATTCAACAATATTAAATTGTAAATTTATTTATTTGTTTATTTATATATGTAACTTGATAAGAATATATGAAATATAAATGAAATTATTCAATATTAATTATTTTACTGATAGGTGACGCCGGATTCTGCTTACCGTGTAAAATTCCAAACGTAACCATTAATTGTGCAAAACTCTGAGCAAAAGCACTCGCTACCATGGCAACTGTTAGTAATGTAGCTCCGACGACAGCGACCTTCCGTGCTCCGAATTTAGATACCAGATATCCTATTAAAGGTGCTGAAAAATTGAGAATATTAAATGAAATATTGTGAATATAGAATGAAAAACTTAGCACATAGAAAATTTAGTTTCTGTACCATTCGATGATCTCGGCAAATGTCGAGTAAATTTTTTAATTCGCGACCCCGGGTCCCTGCTTGAACAGGGGTGTATTCTATCATTTGTCCTGGACGATAATACTTTAAATTCATTGGATTTGTCCACCACATACACGTGTATGTTCATGTAGCTTCAACAGACTTTGAAAGAAGTGTCTTGAGAATCATAGTTCGTATGTCGTTTCTCTTGATAAAATCACATGGTCTCTCCGAAATGTAGCATTGGCGACGTAACGAATTATCGCAAGATTGAAATTATAGCAAATGAGACGTAACTTTAGTTTCCTCCTTACATTTAATTACCATAATTGCTTGTATACATCTGTTACAATTGAGATAAATGATGACAAAAATACTTTCTTATCTCCTGCTTCTTGTAAAATCCAGACATGCCCAAACCATATGAAAATAAAATGTGTTTGATTGATGTAACCCAACTGTGTCTACCTAAGTTGTCTAGGTTACTTAACATGAGGAGAGCATGACGAGGAAGTCTGTCATGCAGATGGCATCTCCAGGAGTTTATATGCCATTTTAATACAACGTCGAAGTGAAGGTTAAAAAAAACGGAGTCGACCACTTTCACCTATACAGCTGATTCGTTTCAAGCATTATTAGACACTGCAAGCAGTCGACGACACTATTTTCTTTGTAATTTCAATGATATCACCCCATATTTCTGCACAGTAACATAAAAAGGGCAGAATAATGGAATTGGAATTTTACAATGGCACTTATGTGAAATATGACCTGATTTGTTCCTAGCAGTCATGAATACATTTGCAGCTTTACTTGCTTGACCTGCTTGAGTTGTCACAGGTTTTGATCAAATATTCCGGCATGATAAAAGTAATCTTAAATATTTATAATAGGAAACTACTGCAATCTCAGAGTTACCCTGGAACAATATTTCTTTGCGAGCACGGTGACCGCCTTTCCCCGAAATTTACTATTTTTATTTTCTGCAAGTCGATCAGCAATTAAAGGTATACTGTCACCTGTTCCAATTTTGCCACAGTTACCATAGAAAAAGACAATTTAACCAATCACAGGTTTTAAGTGGGTGGCCGCTTTTAAAAACAGCGCCCTCAGATGGGCATTTTGAATACCAAGGAACGCCCCTTTGACCATATATGGGCATATTTAGATTACAGGTGACTGTATACCTTTATCACTTTATAAAGAACATTAACTTTCCCATGGAATCTGCGAAAGTGCCAATGTCATCGACATCATTACAAAAGTATAAAAAGTATAAAAAAGGTCATGCATGTCTTTGTGAGTTGAATATCAAGTTGGCAAGAGTTTGAAACGAGGGGAATGTGTTTGAAATCATGGAGTTTAGATCTATTCTGAAGAGTGACCAGAGTAAAGGACCCAAAGTGCAGCCTCGTCTAACACCTATTGGACAGTCAAAGCAATCTTAGGTGACATTTGCTGCCCTGATGCATTCCTTGACTCAACATTAGCATAAATTGACTTATTAAGAATGCACATCATTTTACCATCGACATCAAGTGATTTAAGTTTAAACTGGAGTAAAGAATGATTAAGTCTATCGAAGGCATTGGAAAATCTACAAATAAACTGTAGAATTTGCAACGCCCGGTGCTGAGGGTAATACTTACACAAGGCGGCACTGGACAGGCTGGTTGCTGTGAAAATCCAGGAGATAGTATCAGCGCCCTCTGGGAAACTTCTCAGGAACTCCACCATGAAGAGACCGGAAGAGAGCATTATCCCCTGAAAGTACATCTGGATGGCAAAACCACTGGCAACAACCAACCATCCCCTGATGGAACCTTCCTTTTCATTATCCGAGGCCATCATGGGTTGCTTCAGTCCAACTGCGTCGTCTTCTTTTTGTGTGTACCGTAGACAAATATTGTCATGCAAAGACACGAAAAATGGAAGCAGTTTTATTCACCCAAGCGTAATTTTCCTTGATTATAAAGACATGATAGTGTAAATTTTTCCATCCTTTATCGTCATGAAATCGTTGAAAAATTGTTCGAAATCATGATTGCCTAAACTGACTTGTTTACTTCAGATTATTTTTTTAAAAAATGGATGAAAGTCTTGACAATATGACATACAGGAAGATGTCCTAAAAGACTTCGGAGCAAACACACAACAGAATACACCTATTACAAAGTCTGACGAAGATTCGAAATTTATGTGTTGTTCCAAACTGAATAATCTTCTATAAATTGCATTAAAATATTCAGTTTGAAAGGGAAACGTGAAATTAGAATGTCATGTGACCAGATGCAGAATTAAAGCGTGGTTATTGTATTTGACAACTGCTGTTGACTATGGGTGAGCGGAATCCACAACATACCGAAACAATAAGTTTAATGTAGAATGCATCTCGGGGTCAGATATTCGGACTCTCACATTTTTACTTTCTTTTCTCATCTACAACTGGTGGGAGCTCATTTTATAGGTCTTTGAGTAAGAACAATGGTTACTGTCTTAGCTTTTCGATGGCGGCCATTTTGAATTTCAAATATGGGTAAAACGTTGGGTAATTTGTTTCTGTAGGACCAAACTTTGCACGGTGACCCCTAAATATTATTCTTAATTTGGTGAGAGAATGGTTGAGATTAAGTCTTTCATTTTCGAGGCGCACGTTACTTTAATGGAGCTCGGGAGAATTTTTAGCTCACGACCCGTCACAAATTTTGTGCTCATCCAGGCTGACCAGCAAATTTTCAAAGGCCGCCGGCTATTGATTAAATCTAAAGTAGAGACCGAATTTTTATCCAGTCGCCTTCACAATATTATATACATGTCATCAAAGGCCTCCTGATACATGTAAACACGCCAACTTGATAAATATAAAGAAGGGCATTCTTCTTTTGCTTTGGTCACCTGTGTATATTTGCTTTGAGGCTTGACCGTACTCTGTCTATAGATTTTAATATTTCAAAACGTTGAAATAATCTGGACAGCCTACTTAACCTTTGTAATCAGCATTAACGACAACAGTTGTCCTTTAAGGTAGTTCGCGCCTGGAAAGTGAAAGACTTAAACTTTTGCTCAAACTTTCCTGAATGAAACTTTCAACCATTCTCTTATCGAATCAACAGTAAAAATCAGGGGTCAAAGTACAAAGTTTGGAACCAGCGAAACATATTACCGAACAACATCTTACATTTTGCCATATTTGAAATTCAAAATGGCCGCCATTCCTGTGTTAACTCTTTGGGGTAAAAATAAAATTTGGGACTTTCGAAAAACTAAGCACGTAAAAATATTTCTTTCTCCAAGAGCTTTAAAATGAGCCCCCACAAGTGGCAGATCAGAAAAGAATCGTAGAAATTTTAAGAATCCGACTATCTGTCACCGAGGCGCGTTCTTCCTTAACATGAAGTGACGAAACGTTACGGGGCCTGTTTTAAAGCCGTAAAAAACACGTCGTTTCTTTTAGTAAATTGTACTGACTGTCCCTTTGGAATGGATGATTACCTTTTGAGTGGTATGGTTACTCAAACTCAACAGAGAGAAAACTTTAACGAATATAATGACACTGCAAATATTTAATAAGCTTATCGATCATCGAGGTGATACTGCAGTCTGAGGAGTTGATCAAAGACTGTTTCTTTCTAACGCTTGGCCGGGTTTGTGTCCGATTTGCATGGGAAGTCTGAAAATGTAAGACCCCTCTTGATTATAAAACACGTTAAGAACCCCTCTCCTACCATGCCAGCAACAAAGTCTTTCGCCTCTGTCTTCAAAACGTATATCGCCCTACCAATACTGTGTTAGGTCTCGGGGAGTATCTTACCCTTGAGTAGGAGTTTGACGAGCGGGAGCTGAGATATCAAGCCAGCTCTAACCCTCTCCGGATAAGTCAACCGAGAATTTTCTGGAAGTGTGTAACTTTGTCGGTCAAATGCTAGCCTTGCAAGTACTTTGATATACAGTATTCGTGTTGCATTCCAAAGTGACAGAAATTCCACCGCACACTTTTAGGGAAAAAATCCATTTACTTATCTGATATCTTCGTTTACATTTGTTAAGTTTGACATGTTCGTACTGTCAACAATCCACATGAATAATCAAAGCTTATCAGCTTTCATCATTCATCTATTTTTCACTAGTCATCACGGTCAAAATATCATTAAAATACATAAAAAACATTATCAGTAATATTCGAGGGTACATCTGCTGTTGTCGAAAGTACGTACATCTGTAAAACGTCACTATTCAGATAAGTTTTATTTATCAAATTTTTGATTCGGTGCCTCGACAAAAATAACATGAAGCAAATCCAAGCGGGTATGAGCTACATCAAACGAGCTAAAAAGTAACAGATGTTCTCGTGATGGAAATATATATTCCATCAACATAACAGACTGTTATAGAAATCGACAATATGGCTAGAAGATCGCCACCTACGGCCTGTGACTGACATTTAAGTACTTTTAACGCGTATTTCACAGAATGAAAATTAAGGTCAAGGGCTCAAGGGTCAAGGCCTTCTTTATTGAGTTCTTTCAGGCAACTGTGCCTTTCACGTTTAGGCCTACGATGTGTCATCTATCGACAGTTCTCCTGAGTGACAGCGTGAAAGGCCGCAATCTTACAAGCTACCCGTGAACATAGGGACCCTACCTAGCCCTGCGTACGATGCTGTGTATTCCCGGCGTTATATACGGCCTCCCACCACAGGCCATATTGCGCCGAGAACACATATCATTGTACGCAGGACTAGAGCCCTATACCGTCCTCAGACAAACTCTTTTCAAAGATTGTAACCGTATATCGTGTACAACTTTAACGACATACTGCTACCACGATATCATAATACCCGCCATATAGTCTCTCAGTATCCAACATTTCTCAGAAATGTTGATTAGCGTTCAATTTTTGTGAGGTTGCTACTAGCCGATCAGACAAGGCATCATGCATGTCATGCGTAAGTCTCAAATCGTATGGTAGTGAACTTGAAGTGATATTGGTGTTGACTTGTGTATTTAAACAAATTCTGTCCATCTGTTAAATTTGAAAAAATACAGAGTGCCGACAGATAGGCATTTGCTAATCAGTGTTCGAGATATAGTATTGTGCTAAATTCCCAATTTTACTGTTGTCAATAAATGGACTCTATACCACGCCGGAACCTGCGTGACAAGCAAATATTAATAACAACATGGCCGTCTGGGTGCGACGTCGCATTATAAATAAAACAGATTGAATAGCGCGAAGGTCACGTCAGAGAACCTTGCCTACCTTGAGCTACTGCAGTGTTAATGTCTTCAGAACCACTACTCCAATTGGTTGTGGGGGAATATCGCCT
This sequence comes from Ptychodera flava, assembly GCF_041260155.1. NCBI lineage: Eukaryota > Metazoa > Hemichordata > Enteropneusta > Ptychoderidae > Ptychodera > Ptychodera flava. The sequence goes on from NC_091931.1 coordinate 32,456,484, forward strand.
CTGTTCAGGAATGCGGGCTACGAAATATGGTTGAAGGAATGCGTCGATCTCTAACCAACGTGGATTGTACGATTCAACTAATCTCGCCGACAGTCATAAAATACGAAGCGGACCGGAAAAGTGGGCTGAGTGTTCCTTTGAAATCAGTTACCTTGGAGCACTTCTTGGGTGTCAGTGACCTAAGATGACCTCAACTCCAGCAGCGACCGCAGGGCGCCTCCACCATTAAAGGGGAAGTTCACCAAGGATGATTTTTACATATGTGGTAGCTCTGTGGTCAATAACCCCAGAAAAGCTATTTTCACCATTTATAACTCGCCCGATTTTCTACGAAAATGATAAAAATAGTACAGGAAAATGCCCATGTAATTTGAATCATGGGAAAAAAGCCCCAAGCTTGGAGCTTGCATCATGTGATATGGAAGGGACCATCTTCGGATGGTATGGCCCCCACATTGTCCACTCACAGTAATACAGTAGTAAACAGCAACACAAAATCTGACAGTGGGCAGTTTATTATAAGTGATTCACCGTTTATGCAAGGATACTCAGTATAAACAAAAGTTATGTAAATACGCACAGCCTGGTTTAAGCATGGGTGAGTGGACAATGCCATACCCATGGGAAAATGGTGCCTTCCATATCACATTATGCAAGCTCCAAGCTTGGCGCTTTTTTCCATGATTCAAATTACATGGGCAACTTCCTGTACTATTTCTATCGGTTTTTGTAAAAATCGTGCAAGTTATAAATGGCGAAAATAGCTTCTCCGGGGTAAGTGACCACAAAGCTAGCACATATGTAAAAATCATCCTTGGTGAACTTCCCCTTTAAAGTCAACGTCGCATTCTCCATGTTGACGCACAGCTACCGACGTTCACCATTGTAGAGGCTCTCAATCAAATGACATTTGCATAAGAAGGCCTATCGCCATTCACAACTGGATGTTTACCACGGAACTGTGCGTCACGTTGTAGAAATGGGGACCTTTATTGTATGGTTTCTCACTAAAAATGGGTCGCTTACATCCGGTACAAAGCGGTGAGGGTTAACCATACTCTGGTCGTTTTACAGTAAATGCTTCGCGCTACACTGGCTATGTTTACGAACTGCATCGCTTTAGCTTTTAACTCTTTTGTGAAATTAATACACCAGCTTTTGACTGCGCTTGGAAGCACCTCAGAAATCCTTGAATAATTAGAAAGGGTTTTAAGGATGGGTCAAGACATGGCTTCAGGGATACATTAAAAGTTTATGACCATTAATTAAGACCCATAAGGATGAATTCACAAATACTGGAGGGGAGAGGCTGGAGGAATTCAGGGGGATTTGAAAGTTTTTGGGTAATAGTGGGGAATGGTAAAGGTTAACAGTGGGTACAGGGTATGATCTGAAGATATTTTGGTTCCCTATTTGTTTACATTTTCAGATTCCACAGTTTCTCAAGTGATTCAATAGCAAATTTAAACAAGAACGAATGAATGAATGAATGAATGAATAACACTTAAGTCATCATATGGCTCTAAAATTAATAGTAATTAAACAAATTGTAGAATCATTTCATTACTTTTATTTTGAAAAAAATATATAAGTATCAATGTCATTGATTTTAATGTAGAGGGGACAGAAGCTGCAACAGACTGTTGAGAACTTTTGCCCAATATTTCTGTTTTATTCCAAATAGTTTCTTGCTAACTACAGGCTTCAGAATGCTGAGACACACAATGCTATATATGTATATGTTACGAATCGGAGTCCAGACTGAAATTCATTTGTCAACAACAAGGCAGCACGGTAAACATCAAGCTGTGTTCGTAAGCTGGATACCGGACAGTAAAGAAGAAAAAGTTCAACCTAGTCAACAAAAATGCTGCCACATTGACAAAGCTGATACAGCTATTGCCCCTGCATATAAATGTATCGCTGGGAAGATAATGAATAATTATATCAATAACAATGACAGAACAGCCAATTTTACACTATCTCACTAGAATAGTGTACGCCGTGTATCTCTCAGTGATGCGTCCACAATTCCACAACAACCTCATCATCATAACAGCCATCTGCTTCTTCTATATGATAATTGTATCTTAATAAACATTAATAATAATAATTAGTGATTTAAAATACAAACTTTTTGGCAGCAACATTCTATCAGATGAGGATCAGTGTGCCCCAATAAATACCACAAGAAACCCACCGGTGTGTGTAAGCCCTAACCCGTCGCTTTAAGTCTTTCAGCAATGCATAAATACAGGTACCAGCAAAAATTTCGACAGCTGTCATATGTTGAAAGTTCTTTATCTAGTCATGTACTACAGTTGCTATAAAAGTTGAGAGCGGACCGTCCCAGGCCCTGCCAAAAAACAGCTATACAGAGCACTGGGATATATACAGCATGGATGTCATCGCCACAGTGTGCGCAACTCTGTTTCATATTAACCATGTGCTCTCTTTGTTGTACAGACCTGTATCACAGGGTTGTGTCAGGGCCTTCACAGGGTCCATGACAGAGGTGAAGTATTTTGTTCTTTCGCAGTTTACTGCCTCATAAAACATTGAATCGTGCCTTGTGTTTGAAAAATACTGATCTTGGAAGGAGCGGCGGAACTGTAGGCAGGAAGCATCATTAAACATTTGAAATAATTTGAAAAGATGGAAGCCGTAACATTTTCAATATTGTCAATTACGGTGTCTTATTACTGGGTCCTAAAGCAAACACCAAAATATGCTATTGCAGCTTGTCAACAAGGCCTTCACAGAAAGCGATCCTATAATAGTTGACAGCAGAGCGTAAAGACATATCTTCCATACTTATGTTCTGCACATAAATCAGAGTTTCTTGTTCTCCTCCCTATATTGAAACACCAAATACTCACTTCCAATATCAACACAAGCAGTATATTGTAAGTTATTTTAACAACTTGAAATGCAATCCAGATTGGTGCTGTGTGTATAAAATGCCAACTGGTGGCAAGCGAAATACTAGTACATTTACATGTAGGAAGTAAACAAGAAACTGCTGACTCACACAAAACAATAAAAAAACCATCAAAAGTTAAAGCTACTGTCCCTTTCATGTGCCACTGATAAAATATACTTGCTGTGTTCGACAAGGTGAAGACATGGGCATTTCAGCATGGTTCTGTGAGTAGAATGTTCTTAAAAACAGTCACTCTTACACGGAACAAACTGCTATCTCTTGTTATCATCCTCTAGGCCATTTAAAGAAAAGTCTTCATTTGTCGTCATTGGATTTTTGAAAAACCTAGCAGCCAGCCAGGGAAAAAAACAAACACAGACAAAAAACACAAGTGTATTAATATAAGCTCAATTTTTTTGGGTTTCCTTTAGAAATATAATATTTTATTTGTAATAATGTTTACATTGTATTGTTTTTTTTAATATTCTCTGAAAGCCTACCAGCACGCCGGACAGCAAACAAAGAATTTCATTTAAAGCGCCTTACCAAAACAACACAGAAAACTAAACCATGATTGACACAAAACAATACAATAAAAAGATATAAAAAATTTAGTGTAACATTGTTGGCTTAATGAATGTTTGGCCATTAAATAGTGTGGAGTATAGAGGTGCAGGATATGAAATGTTTGAGGGTATTGGAGCAGATCTGAAAAGAATTAAAATTTCAATCAAGATTCCTGCAGCCCCTCCCCAACACACACTCACACAGTATTCGCAAATGCATCTTCAGAGTTAAATTTGTATTTCATCACACCACACTGGGAAATTTGCATATTTAAGCAGGATAACACCGTAAAATAAACATCTAACCTAAATGCAGTCATCTTGAATCTTTTATTCAAATCATCGACATAAAAGTGAATTCTTTTTTAAATGAAAACCCAACTACTTTTTTCTTACATGTGCGTTACACTTTGAATTTCACATTCTTTATCGCTGCTTAGTAATTTTAGTTTAACAAAAAAAGAATACTGCCTTGGAGCAGTAGGGAGAGTGGAAAACTAGTTGACTAGAGGAGAAACTTGAACAGCTCTCAGGTTTTATTCCATTGCTGATACTGTGCAATAATGTTAGCATAGCATACCTACATTCTTCGCCGGGATATAACAACATGGAGTATTGCAAGGGTTCAACTTAACGATCTGCCAACGTCTACCTGTAAGAGACTGTCCAGTTTCTTCGGCCTAGGGGGGCGGTGGGTTTTTTTGGTGACATCAAAAAGTGGCTGACCCCCCTATTCCAACTTCGAAAACAGGGTGAGCCCCGGGCCCCAATCCAACTTTGACAAGACTCTGGGTGACCCCCTGCGCGCGACAAAGGTAAAACAAAAGGTGGAATATAAATTGAATGATTCAGTGTGTGAGTAGGTATATATATATTATATATATATATTATATATATATATATATATTATATATATATATATATATATATATATTAAACATTCAGTCACACATTCCGTGTTTTCATGAAATTGTCATGTCAGTTGTAACATAGGAGCTTAAAAGTGTCAATTCTAAAGTTTCAATACAGTATTTTGAGTGAGCTGTATTCCTCACTTTTTTTGCATAAACAGATGTCCAGAATTGTTGTAAGAAAAATGTGATTGTGAAATATTAGTGCATGTTGCTTTCTAATACTGGATTCTCATAGAGAAACAGAAAAGTATCAGGAACTTGTCATGTTTTTCATATGAACTGCAGATTTCATAATGATTAGTACATTTTGCAAAACAAACTTTTCAATTTACAGGCATCAAAAAATCTCTGATAAATTAATTTACTGCGCCCGAAGGGCGCGCCGAAAAATATTAAACGTCCAGATATCTCTGATATGTATGATATATCTGATATATGAAAGTCATGCAGCTGAAGGGCATGCTGAAAATATTGTTTGACATTTTAAAGAAATGCGCCCGAAGGGCACGTTGAAAAATTCTAAACATAAACATACCTCAGATATATATATATGCCTGATATGTTAAAGTTTTGCACTAGGACGGGGCTCTGAAAAATATGTCTTATTATTATTAAAGTTACGCGCCCGAAGGGCGCGCCGAAAAATGCAACTGAATGATGAAATTTGTGGCTGGCACAATGCATTTTACGCAAGTATGAGCCGTGTCGAAATTCAAAAACACAGTGACCCCCCCTCTATTTGGCATTTCAAAAACATGGTGACCCCCTATCACCAAAGTCAAAAACAGGGTGACCCCCCCATGAATCCACCCCCGCCAAGGCCGAAGAAACTGAGTCCCTAAGTTAAAAAAAAATACAATAAATGTATATATGTATGACGTAAGTTTGTGAGCGTGGGACCCAGAGACTTGGCACGTTCATGCTTGACAAACTGATTGATTCTAAATCTCGTTACCTGTCTCCAATACGTCTGAAAACGTACTCTTAGTCGCTGACAGCTGACAAAGTGCCTAATTCAGACTGGAAATACCGATAATGTAATCCAGTTCTCTCCGGTCTTATGTTTTCGACGAGTATAGAAGAGGGCAAAGGTACGTCGCTCGGAGCGGGTGACCGTTCAGGCGTACACATACACAATGGTCATGAGAAACACAGGCTCCATATTAGGGGTGACGTCAAATGTTCAATGTAGGATAAAAAACTAATTCCCTTAGTTCCCCCCAACCCCCCCCCACCCCCTAGAAACTTAATTGACTTATACTGAACCTGTTGCCGGGCTCTTTCTATGTAAAGCGAAGCTAAGGATCAGTCAATTTAGGGGTGAAATAAAATAATGCATCGTTAAGGCCCCACTAGCTGTAACTCTTGAAATTTGTTGACCTCAAATTATCTACCTATTCTCTCCTCTCTGAATTCTAGCCTGTGAAGAGATATGAGCTTTTACTGCATTAGGAAACCATTCTGTCAGAAACATTTAACACGTAAATTCAAATTTTAACAGTCATTTGATTTCCCGCCATTTTCAAAAATTGGTAATATAAAAAGGAATCAGAACATACAATGCCATAGTTGAAATCATTCACCCTTGTGCATTACAGTTTGGACTATGCAGTGCAGTTTATATGAAGATTTCAGTGCAGATATGCAGAGTATCAAGGGTTTTAGCTTTTCTGCCTGGGGTTGTGATTTAATGTTTGGGCAAACATTTAATCGCAGTGTAATCTTAACTTGTTCAAACTTGCACATATAGCCCCGGCAGGTAGTTAATAATAAGTGTATACATACACGTAAATGACTACATTGTCACCAACTAATTTTAGTTTGAAAATAAAATCATAAAAATAATGCTAAACGATACAGCTAGTGGGGCTTAACATTGGAAACACACTTTATGTTAATACAACATATTAACAACAAACTTGAAGTTTATCAATGAATGAACAAGAACAACAACAATAAAGTCCAGGTTTCTCCTTCAGAGGCATAAAAAAACTATCTCAACTGTCCTGGTGGTTGTATCAACTCAGTTCACACTGCTCCATTCAGGCGGACTACACGTGCACCAGAAATGTAGCAAAATATAATTATAAATTCTGAGTTCAACCATAGACAGTAGAGAAACTACCGTCTATGGTACAACCACAGACAAATAGTATAGACTGTCTCTGTTTGTCTGTGGGTACAAGAGAGGCCAACAGCCTGCATTGTTTACACTAACCAGGCCAGGTGCAGCTATGCACGTGTTAAAACAACTCCCTCCGCTGGCTTCAACACGAAAGTGTGCATTTCTGCTCTAGTTTTTCAATTAAATATTCATTCCCCTGGCAATTTTTACCTTAAATCGATTTGTAGGATAGAAACTTTTTTAAAGTCAAAACCCCCACCTCCAAACTAAAAGAATTAAGTTTTTTTTTCCTTCATTGAACTTTGACGTTGCCCCTTAAGTTGTGGATCCGTATGACCCTGTCTACCATGCATATGAATGCAGTGAGAGCGACGTGTCCGAGCAGAAGACGGCTCCTTTTATCAAATTCTCAAGACTATTCAGTTACATTTACAATTTAATTCCCAGCGCTGATCTAGTAGTAGTACTTAGTTCTTAGTGGGTAATATAATATATCTTTATCAGTAGATACACATTGTCGTCATAAATATTCTAATGACCTTTGACATGCTATAATGGTAATGGAATCTGAGATCCCCCATGCCCCATAGAACGAGTCAATTACGGATGGCAACGACTGTTTACGGTTGCAAATACGGACGGGGTACAACATTTTCCGTCGTAGAAGACAAAAATATTGCAGCAGAATATAGTATAATTTTCAACTGACAAAACAGACCCGATTGAGAAGTTACAAAGAGTACATTTTTCTCTTCAAATTGACTCTCTCTCTCTATCATCGTCTGTTCCCCATACCAGCGATACAGATCCATCGATCCTGTTCATAAAACACTGGACGGTACATGATATATCTTAGTGTTTTAACATGGAGTGATTTTTATCCTCCAGCAAGCCACTCGCGCCACCGATGAAAAGATTCGAACGACACTGTTCTTTAAAGGTTCATAATAACATCCATCCATCCATCCATCAATACATCTATCGGATATATTTGTATGTCCAATAAGTCCGCGACTTAATCTTCTGAAATTTGATGACAAGTCAAAACGTGTTGTCAGCGTATCTGTCTTAAAATCAGAGGGTGGTATCAAGCTACTGTCTTTGTAACTGAGGTTTCTTTCCGGTAATCGTCGCCTACGTTTGAACCCTTTCATTTCCCTCATAGGAAAGCGTTGCAGTGCGCCATCATGGTGTTTACTTGCCGTCACCGTTTGTTTTAGTTATGCGTATACCATACTCCACACAGTCAAAAAAGATGATATGTTTTAGGTATACACCATACATTTCGAAAAGATACAGATCTCCTGATTCAATTGATTGTTTCACTGCTATATACAATGTTTCAGATTATGAGAAGAAAAGTCACATTGTAAGGTTATTTTGTCGGCAGAATTCCAGAGTGTCTCTCCATAGCAGACTTACGGAGCAAAACTCACTGACATACGACATCGTCGTCATGATCATTCTGTTTTTCACACGGGTCTTCTACCAATCAAAACTTACCTAACCGTAGTTTCAGCTCTTCGCCATACGTTGACATTTTAACTCAATTATGAGAAGCCTGCAGCTGGTAAGGAATTGTTTTGAACTTTTTACTTGATCAAAAACTCATGATTCAATGTTGACAATTGAAGCTTATGATTATAAGAGCATGCAATGATTTTTTGAGTTCTAGACCCGAAGCGTGTAGGTAATTAATTAAGTAATTGCTTGAATGTTGTTCACTTAGCAACTTTACATCGATAAAAACCGCATTCGGCAGGCGATTTGAGTCGTTAGACTTGATTTTAAAACTTTACCGCCTGTCACTGAACGGAACCGTAGTATATGCTGTTGCTTGAGTCGTGCACTATATAATAAGTTAACGCATCACTGGATTGTCGTTTACTTAGCATTTGTAAGGGCACCCACTCTTTATAAAAACTGGATGTAATGCGCGATTTCACTTTTGGGTTTTGATTTTGAATATTTTATTACCTATCACGGAGCGGGGCCATCTGTGGGTGTTTAAGTTATTATAATGGTGGCTTTCCACATCAAATATTTAGTGGAATGCGTCAACAGCGTTACAGTGATTGATAATGTAATCACCGTGCCTTTTTGTTGCACAACGTCTGGTTTTCGCTGTCACTTCCACGCCTCATGACGATGGATCATGGATCTCCTATCCCATGATTCTTTAACGCTTCAGGGGAAGCTGACTGTACTGCAAACGGCGGCGCTTGCAGCATGGCTGAAGTGGCAGGTCTAACGACAGCTGCACTCTGATGCTGTGCCATGTTCAGTATCGCTATAATTCATTCACAGTAACAGCCTTATGTATTTTGGAATTTGTACAATGAGTGTTTTTTCTCAGTTATCACAGGGAAATTTGACTTCAAAATTCGAAAATTAAAAAAATTAATATATTTTCAGCGATGAAATTTGACTTCAAAATCCGAAAATTTAAAAATCAATATATTTCTAAGTGTACATTTAATGTAAAGTAAATACATTTGTTATACGTTTAATTCTTGAAATCGAACTCGGTGAAAATTGCGTGAGAGAAACCCACATTGGAAGAGAAGAGTTTTATTATTCAATCAATCAATCATCCTTTATTCAGTATTGCAGGCCTCCGGCCTTTTATACAATAAGTGACAATAAATATACAGACAGATACAGTGGGGCTTACTACTTGAAAATAGTTACATTATACAAAGAATTGAGAAAATCCAGAAAATCCATGTGTAATATCAATTTGTCTGCAATAGACCATCCCGTAACTTGAAACTATGGTAAATAAACTTTGACAAGTTTATTAAAGTATGGGGGTTCTGGGAATTTAATAGGCTGGTATATTTAATCACTGACGGTTGTTCATAAAAGAAAGGCGAGAGGAGTCATACACGGGACAAATAAAGCAGAAGTGAAATTCTGTTTCAACACATTGCAAATTACATAACTGGCATATTCTATTTTCTCTGGCTAGACCTAGTTTTATTATTCTTCAAGGTAGTATCCGCCTCGAAAGTGAAAAACATAGACTTTTGATAAAACTTTTCGCGGAGAAACTTTCAACTATTCTCTTTAAAAACCAACAGCAAAATTAAGGATCACCGTGAAAACGTTGATACCAGAGAAACAAATGACCCTAATGATTTACCGATTTTTGAAATTCAAAATGGCTGCCATCCCTGAGTTAACTTCATGAGGGAAAAGTCGATATTCACAAAAATAAAACGGTAAAAACTTCACTTACTCCATGAGCTACAAAATGACCAACACAAGAGTTGGAGCAGAAAAGTGATAATTTTTCTTCGACGTCTTTTGAAGTAAAACTTAGCTATAGTTTTGATTTGAATTTGGAATTTAGTGTGGGATTAACTTTACTGAGTATTTTAAAGCTTCGCAATACCTGTGCCTCTATGTATGATTTTGTTTACCTTAATAGTGCCCCCAACCAATCCACTGTTCTTCATTTGCATAACAAGTGCCATAGATAATTAACTGAATTTCGGTGTTGGTAAGTGGACCATTTCGCTGGATGCCCATTGGTAGCAGGATCACTTAATCAGATCGGTAATTTTCACTGCACGGAGTAGGCACATACAATTTTACATGAAACTTTACATTTGTGGCCATACTCTGGAAAGCAACTCAAGTTTCGATTTGTACAGTTAAATGTAGCCATACGTTTCTTTCACAAGTGTAAAACCAAGCAGACACTTACTCATCTCTCAATAAGTACAACAACAGCATAATACAGCGTTAATTTTGAAAAAAACCATGAGAATGCTGGGGAAAGTTACTGATATTCAATATTTGGGTTTCAAGTTAATAATATATAGACTCACGTAAGAAGTACCGGTAAGAATTTGATGCTCTTTGCGATTAGACAACAATTCTCGTTGAAGAGATAACGAACAGGGTATGATTTACGGCAAAACATAAAGGGATGTTGCAAATAGTAGAACACGTTCTCGAAATCTTGTAGTAGATCAGCCTATGTGCTTATAAGCGAAAGTATGGAAATGACAAATGTCTTCTGCTATCAGAGTTTCAGCCAAAACGTATAAATATTCTCTCACGTGGTCCGGTTTACGTATAAACCTTTCCATGAGTTCGATTCGTCTTCAAATTCACTTTTAGATTTATCGCTTGATCTGGCTTTGTTCTGACATCGAGCGTCGTTTCCATATCATCAAAGTCTATAACTCGAGAGTGAAGATGAGGGTCCTCGTGGTAGTAAGACAAAAAGATGATGATAACCAACGGTGTTGCGAAAAGAATGATCAGGACATGAATCGATAATGCACCCGTCTAGCGGAATGCGGACCGAGAAAACTGCAAACAGTGAACCAGAAATTCCTTCTCAAATTTTCCTAGATTTTGATTCATCTCCGTTTTTTTTGTTCACATCAGACTTGAATTTCCCGACACACCTAGGGCGACATTTCATAATCTTTGCTACGATCTATTCATATTTGCTAGTCGCCTTTAAGCGAGTTTACGATGACTTAGAAACGGGTCCCTGCATCGCACGATTCTTTACACAGTGCAGTACGTATAACATTATCCGACGTATCTGGTTAATAAGGTTGCATTAAGACATATACATTCCAATGCATCGTTGAAACATTTTTACACAGTGAAAGCGATAAATTTATGCAATTATGTTGTAAGTGCAAATTTAAGAAGGCAAACAAGGGGATAAAATCGTTGGACCGACTAAGTTAGAAATATTGTCCTCTTTTCCTTGTGTTCTCGGAAACTGCAGCCAATAGACTCTAGAGGATAAATCTTCTTTTCCGCCGCCAGTAAATCAGAAAACTTGGAGAAAACACGAAATAAACTTGATAACAAAATTTGCAACCATATTTCAACCTGAAAGGGAGTTACTTCTGGATTATTATCCGGACAATTAGAAAAATATGTGCAGTATTGAAAATGGATTATGGAATCACAATTTCGACACAGTAAGCAAGTTTATGAGAGTATACACATAGAAAGTAGACAATATATATTCATTGAGTAACTTGAATCAAGGGGAAGGAGAACTTTCATTTTGGCTTAGTCTGTTGTGTTTACTGCGACTAGAGTGAAAAAATCTAACTTAAAATGTCTTAAGGAAACATCAATATCAGCATCTTTAAGTTATCCGAGTTTGTTTGTACAGTGTCAGTAGGATTCATCATGATCAGAGACGATTTGATGAATTTGTAGGACTAAACGTGAAAACCTGAATGCTAAACATTCTTCTCATTTTATGTCTATATGCGTATGTACAACTGTGAACAGGCAAACAGACAGACAGACAGACAGACAGACAGACAGACAGACAGATAGACAGACAGATAGATAGATAGATAGATAGATAGATAGATAGATAGATAGATAGATAGATAGATAGATAGATAGATAGATAGATAGATAGATAGATAGATAGATAGATAGATAGAATTCTTCTTTAAACATGATTTGTAATGTTCTATTGAACATTTTAGAATTATACCTATCTCATCCGGGTTGTAAACAGTAACTGTGCCTTTCTTTTTTCCACTGAGGGTTGAAAATAATGATTTATACTAAGTTCCAAAGAGATGTGTAGAATCTGCTGCCCGGGAGGCGCTCTTATTAACCTAACAATGGAGGTATGCAAAGGATAATCATAAACTCTTGTTTGTTGTTCATCAATCTGATCTCACATGGCTTCGAATTCTATCAGCTGCTGATAGCTTCCTTGGACAAGACAATGTGTTAAGGGTTCTCTACATGCAAATCTGCAGCCGAAAGGAAGGTCTTATTCAGTTTAATTCAGTAAGAAAGGAAAGTAAGGCATTTGGCTACACAATTTATTTCAGCATTGATGATTAATACCACAGAGCTTCAACTCAAAAGTAACGTATAGTACCCAGTAACTTATCATCAGACATGTATTTTGTATGTCATCATGTGTTTCTTCCCGTCAGCTTTGATATCATGAGGAACAGGATTACTCAAGGTCCAGTGTTATCATAGTGTCATCAGCATTCTTGTTTTATTACATAGGAATATTTATGACCGTATCATCATAACTTCCACGAGGACTATCAACCAGGTTTACAAGTACTTACTGTGTACAAGTCATAACCCTTATCAGTCTTATGGAATGGGTAGTTAAGATATATGCACGCCTGGGCTGCGTGCTTGTTTTCCGACAGCCATCCTACCACACCTTAGCGCTATTGTTTTCAACTTCCTCCAGGACATTTCTTTCGTGACTTTCCGGATGAACCCAAGTCACTTAGCGCTTGCACAATTCACATATTTTAGCGACGGTTAACCGTCAAAGATATTCTAGAAAGACAGACACGTATACAGTTACTTAGAAATAATCACAAACTGGCTTTTTCGACACATTCTTTAAGTTTAAGTCTAACCATTTAAGCTTCTTTAAGTTTCGCTAAAACAGTTTTTTATCGCTATAGGCCTAAGGAGTCCGTTGACGCCGTCTTTGTTGATTAAATCTGCATTTGGGAAATGCGTTAAAACACACCCCAACGGCACCATCAAGTTATATAACTCATAGTCGCACTTTTTACACTTTTGATTTACAACAACTGACACGAATCGTGAGACACGGCGTTTTTTAATGGAGGACATAAATTAATGGCCGTCTGCTAATTACACCTGACTCTTCTCAACGCTCTTTCTGCAGATGCCGGAGGTTGTAAAATCGCAACACAAAATTGCACGTGTCTCCTGATACCACGATCATCGCCTTGTGTCAATCCATGAAACGTATGCTGCACCGGCAACATCTCCACACGTAATTGATAACTCAGCAAGACCTGCGGCCCACGATCTAGCTACTTGATTTGATCCATCAATCAATCAAGGAATCGATTATTTATCCATTCACGGTGAAGGCCGTAGGGTATACAGTACAATATACATTGCAATGAATTGAAGCATTGCAGACAAACTGGCCGTAGTATGAATTCCGTTGGCTTCTCTTAAACATTTGGTTTCGTCTTTTTGGTTTCCTTGCCATCCAATGCGTCTGTCGTGTATCATCGTTGACTACCAAAAGTACACGAGTATCGGCCGACACTTCACATATAGGACAAGTTTATTTACTCCACTCTCAATTTGAATCATTGGAATGGGTTTGCCCCCAGTGTAATCGCCATCATATAACCCAATCTATGGCAATATGCCTGCTCTCAGTGCAATGTGCAAATGCTCTTATTGTTTGGGAATCACTTTTAATTTCACGAACTGATGACTAGGTCGGGTTTATAGACTAAGATGTATCACTCTCACGACCTTATTTGTGTTGTGTGGCGCAGTCGTTAAAACGCTATCGTACACTTTGTCTGATACTGCCACTGTTGAAGACTCACATATATTCCAAAACATTTTTCTTTGTTTTTTGAATTTCTTTGAGGTGATAGCGCATTGACAAGGTTTTGGTAAGTGAATTCGTTGTTTACGACGGACTTCTTGAGATACATTGCATATACAGATGTTGCGCAGCTAATAAAATTCATGAAATGTTTTTGCTTTCGCAGAACACAGAGCCTAGATGTGTTGTCATTTAACTTCTGTAAACAATTTGAAAACTTCGAAAACCTCTACAAGCTACCATATAAATCCAGATATAAAATAATATTGTTTTGATTGTTCCAAATATTATCACAACGTTTCCTTTTTTCACCCAGGGCAAATAAACGTCAATCACGTAGATCACATGACATGCACGTGATCTAAAACGCTAATGGTTTGCCCGCTGACTCTAATGCAATGACGTAAGCATATCACAAAACTGTGTCTAGCTGAAACGTGAAAGTAACGACCAGGCTCCAAATGCAATTATTTTATACAATTACGAAATTAAGTTGATTACCGGGAAATTTACCCTTGTCACTGTATCAAGTATTAAGTCAGGAATGCTTTTAGCATGGTGTGTAAATTGCCATGCGCTCGACAAAATCAAGGTCTCCTACCTAAAAGCTGGTCGCAGCTCTCTTATAACGGCTGTTGTCGTACATACAGAAATTACATTACTTTCGTATAAGAGAAGCCAATGACATTTTGGCTTTTGTAATCTCATCTGACAGTAAATCATTAAAACACGATTCCATGTTAACTCGATATGATGGGATGGCGTTTTCTCTTCAGCGATGTAACGTACAAGAGAGTCCGTGATGGCTTGTTTGAAAGTTAGTAGCCCACTTCCAAATTTGTGTCTGAAAATCAAATGTGCACCGAATTCTAATTTTTCATAAATTTTAACACTGGAAAACCATCTCGTACGTTGATTTTAACCGGCAAGTTCAACCTTTCCTTCGGCAGAGCAGCATGGATACGATTTTATTTCTGGAGAGCTGAAATTCATGTAGTGAGGTTCTAGTGAGAATACGCGATAGTTAAACGCATGGCCTATTTTGTCACGTCAGATTGTCGGTGTATAAACGGTTGAGATTCAAGTTTAACGCAAGGCCTATATGTCACGTCAAGTTGTCTGTGTATATTAAAGTTGGCTAGATTCCAGACGGAAAATGCATTTCCCTCGATCCTTCGGTATCATCCGATGGTTCGCCAACTTGAATGCTGTGTGTCGGGCATTGGCCGTCTTTCCAAGGGCCGCTTCGATACACGAGCTGAATCTTTTTCTGTGTGGCGACTGACATACTTTATACTTCATATCCCTTTTAGAAAGTTTGGTTCATTTTCAACGTAAACAAATGGTACAAATTCAATCTCTTGAAAGAGCCAGTGAATGCCCAATTTCCATCACAAGTCCCTGACCTTGAATTTGATGTGTACTGTAACATTGTTAAAGTGTGCGTATTTCCTCACAAACGATTTTGTTCAAACCATCACACAAATGACCCAAAATTCACCAGACATCTGTAACATGTACCACATTAAGTAACTTCGAATTCCACACGTGTTGTCCGTGTACACTTATGTCTTATATTTTAATTTATCTAAAGCAGACGAGATTCACCCGAGCGTACAGGATATTACGTTTATTGTCAGTTCATGCATAAATCTGTAGAATTATAATTGCAGCTGTGTAGTTTTTCCGCTGAAAAAATTCCTTTAAAAAAACTATACATCTGACCCTAAGAGAAATGAAATGTCCTTAATGTAATATGGATGGAGTCGCCAAGTCGGCCTAGACCCTTCTATGGCTCCGATACTAGCATGTCATTAACAAGGCACCGCATCCATGTCAATGACCGCAAATCTGTGAAACGACACTCGCTGCCGTTTGTTTTGGGCTGGTTTAAGGTTCCAGGACAAGTATTGAACCCCTCCAATTAATGAACTCTCTGCAGAAATATGAGCTCGTAACCCCATCAAAGATATATACTTTCTGAAAGCCTAGTTATTCGCAAATAGTGTGTTCTGTATTATTCGACAATTGTTTACATAAGGTGCACGTGACAGTAAATTTGAATAGCCTCTTAAAAATCGGTTTTTACATTTGTCTGCACTAACACTGCTGTATTTCCGGTCGAAATTAACATGATCAAAAGGTGTCATGTTAATCTTCCAAAGTGTATCTAAAAATTTCGTTTCACGCTCTACAACGATTATGACGCGGCAATTTTCCGGCCGATAACCGATCGCTAGTCTAACGCATTTCAAAGTATGTAACATCAAAAGTAGGAAAGATTAAAAAATCCCAGGCACGCTCTTTGAGTTTTTATGTTGTCAATCGCTGGTGCAAATTTCAAGGACTTCCTTGTATGCAAGGTCGCTTTTTACTTGCCGCTAAAGTCAACTAAAGCTAACATGCCTTACATGTAATTGTATGTGTATGTATGTGGCATCACAACGGTGTTGACTCTGACAACTCTAAGTTCTTCGGCAAGTAATCAATTACCTAAGGTGTCCTACACAAAGGTACTTGACAGGTTGGAAGGTTGTGTTTTTAACAAACGTCTTGCAGCTCTCTCCAGATTTTATTCACTGTATTCTACCATTTAAGTGGCATTCTATGTATGTATGTATGTATGTATGTATGTATGTATGTATGTATGTATGTATGTATGTATGTATGTATGTATGTATGTATGTATGTATGTATGTATGTATGTATGTGTGTGTGTGTGTGTGTGTGTGTGTGTGTGTGTGTGTGTGTGTGTGTGTGTGTGTGTGTGTGTGTGTGTGTGTGTATGTATGTATGTATGTATGTATGTATGTATGTATGTATGTATGTATGTATGTATGTATGTATGTATGTATGTATGTATGTATGTTTGTATGTAATGTACGTACGTACGTACGTACGTACATATGTAATTATGTATGTATGTATGTATGTATGTATGTATGTATGTATGTATGTATGTATGTATTTATCTATGTATCTATGTATCTATGTATCTATGTATATGTACTTGTGACAGTATCATCATTTCAAGAAGAAGTATAACACGTATTCCAACTAAACGTAACGGATATTCCAGGTGTTGCTATGGTCACGTGATAGACAGCCAAGCAAAACGGAAGTGATCACAATAATAAAAGTTGCTGATAATCAACGATATGACTCATTCGGCGTTTCCTTGGCGACAAATTACTCTTGGTCACAAGGTGAAAGTTTTTTTTTGTAAATTTGATTAGAAAAATCAAATAATATAGGTAACACTATATATAGGCTGTTATTCATTTCCTATTCATTTTCAGTAGAAAATTGGACAACTATGGAGCGTTATAATTTATCTTACGGTAGCCGTATCCGTTACCATGGAATTAGGGCATTCACGATGACTTTACGGTGCTTATTATCAAGGTATAAGGCAGCGTTGGAAGAACGAGTGTGCAAGGATTGTGAAAGACTCAGCTGTTTGAACTTCGTGTTTAAGATGAAACAATCCTGTTGACGTTTGCTCCAAATTGGTAACTTCATGCAAAATGACGTGCTACAAATCGAATGAAAGCCCATTCATCTCGGCTTTCACTTATCTGATACATAATTGAGTAAATTGTTGCTAATTTGCACACAGCTTGAAGGTTTTCGGCACAGCCGTTTCGACTTCGATGAAACGTTACCGACAAGGAAACACGTGATAAAGCGATATCCTGTCTCACAACCGGTTCAGTCCATTACCATTCCGTGCACGTTCGCTCGTGTCAACATCGGCAAATATACGGTCACGCGACGTCATTACAGATAACGAAGAAAATCTGATCATGACCTGCTTGTGATGATAAAATCTAAGTATTTCATATCAGTTTGATTTCGTGCGACCATGCTATCTGACAGTTGTGTAGTGTAACTTGTCAGGAGAAGCAGTTTGATACGTTTCGGGGACAAGGCTAATCGACCGCAATGGCATCGTTCGTTTTAAAAATACCATACACTCGGCCCCGTGCGTCGCTGTCTCTGAGTATTGCTCGAAAACGTTATGCGATTTTTCATCAAGAAGGCCCCTGTTGTATGATGCAGCCAGCTTTGATATAAATTCTAACGGCATAAATGCCATTTCATCTACCCTCCATGAAGCCCGATGTTCTATGTAAGGACGGGAAGCATATAATAGCGATTGTTAAAGTGTATGTTTTCTGATCTTTGTTAATTAGGGTTTCGAGACATGGGTCCGACACTTTCTTGTACTCCTTTCGTTTCTTCTTCTTCTTCTTCTTACTTCACGCTCAATTCAAACATAAGTGCTTTCAAAAACATTTGGTGTATTAATGACGTCATTGCTTCTGTAGACATTGATGGAACTTTACTATTGATTCAATTTTGTTGTAAAGAAAATGCTTTCACCTCTAAGCATACTTTCCCTTTTGCCAAATCCTTTCTCGTCCTGGCACCGTACTCCTCACGGAATGGAAGGGGGTGGTCAGTTGGAGGATTCTTCGTAAGCATGTACATGCCAACGAAAAGTTTTCCTCAATATACCCCTTCTCATTGGCGGTTAGGTGGCTTTTTTCTGCAAGATGTAAGGTGTTCCTGTCCTTTTTTCTCGCAAATTTCTGTCACTTTTTCTTGTTTCGGATGTTTGTTTCGCTTTCTCCTATTCAGTGGAGATTTTTCATGCACCTCGCATCTTGCCTTTTGTCATTAACAAAATTGTGCTTTTTTTCAGATTTAATTGGTTTCCTTCCCCATGTTGCAAGTGATATAGCTACCTGTTTGCCCTTTCACCAGTTCTCTCCGTCTCGCTCCAGCATCAGTTTCATAGTCATTTCGCAGTTTTGCTGATTTTTTACAGTCCAATTTTGTTTAGTATTTTCAGTAATTGACCATCATTTGCGAAATTGAAGCATTTGTCAGATTTCATTTTTGCTTTTTGTCTCAAAATTTGAATTGTTTTGATATGTACTTGTCTGTACAGGAGACTAATTTTAGTAATAACGTTTATTTGAAAAATCAAATCTTCTTCGTCGTCGTCGTCTTCTTCTTCTTCTTTCGTATAAATGCAAGTGCGACGCAAACACTGTTGCACCTAGAGACACAAAAGTTAGTAAATAGGTAAAACTCCGCGAAAGTGAATTTTTGATCATATGACCATAAATAGGTCACTGACCTGGCGGCCATTTCTGATTTAAAGTTTAAAATTGACCTCATTTGCAAAAAGAGAGGTCTGATTTTTGGTACGCAGGGACAACTATTGAAGCATTTTTTTTTTGACAAAATTCAGGTGACTCAGATGAACTTTGCCCTCATATATACATATACGCCTATAAATCAGTAACCACAAGTGCCGCACCCTTCATATTTGGTA
The DNA here is from genome assembly GCF_041260155.1 of Ptychodera flava. NCBI lineage: Eukaryota > Metazoa > Hemichordata > Enteropneusta > Ptychoderidae > Ptychodera > Ptychodera flava. The sequence continues at coordinate 32,475,728 of NC_091931.1, forward strand.
GGATTTGGGAACTCCTAAAGCCATATCCTTTATCTCATTAATTATGCGAATATCTGATTCTGGGCTAGCTGCTAGCTAGAGCTCGGGGTCTGAATAAGTATGGGAGCAAAGTTTTTTGACAAAATGTCAGGTGACCAGGATGACCCTTGACCTCAATTTTACTAATAAGCCCATAACTCATTAGCTATGAGCATATCTATATTGCCCATATACACTAAGGTGTCTCAAAACCCGTGCATCCGTGATATGCCGCTATATTTAAATTTGGATGAGTTTGTCCATGACCCGTGTGACCCTTATTTGCATTGACACTCGGACAAATTGTTCATCTTCTCTTCTCAAAGCTTAGTCACTGATCATACGCTGGGTTAATATTTCAAGCTGTAGCGAAGGTCAAATGTTTGATCCATCCCCAAATATTCACCTTATATCATGTGTGGCAGGCCCTATAAAATGATTTTGACGTCATACAATCAGCTGCATGCGTTAATATGGTGAGAATCGCAATAATACTTTATGCTGATTGAACAGTGTCACAGGAGAGTAATCTCGCAATAACAATTATGGTCCCGGTAAACACAAAGGCAATATTTTCGAAATTAAGTCGTTTTTGTGCAGATGTTTTGTGTATATGCACTTGAAGTTGAAGACAAAATGAAGTACTTGTGTAATGGATTCCACAACGTCAAACATTATTTGAGATATCTGTGTGTTTTACCACGATGTATTGGCGGCAACGTAGTACCGCAAGTTCTGCGCTACTGAGACTAATTTGTCCTCTGGTCACGTGTTCTCGCTGCCTATATATACACATTGCGACGCTGTGAAAGTTCTTGTTGCGGCTTTTAACTGCATGTCCCGGCATCACCGTAGGTTCGTCCTTGCATTGTCGCACCAGTAGCCGACGGCTCTTTCGAAGCGGCATCTTAGTACCCTGCAAACATCTAAAACTGAGATGGAGATGATGATGATGATGATGGTGGTGGTGGTTGTGATGGTGATGATGGTAACGACTACGTCCTCCGAAATACTGACTTTGACGTTGGTGCTCGTTGCGTCTCTTGACAGCTCCGCCAACGCAAGCCCTAGCGGGTAGGTTACAAACACTATTAATACTGACGTCTGCATCATGTAATATGTTATATGTCATTATTAGATGGTTGCCCTCTTACAAAAAACGCAGCGCCCTTGCTTGTCATCTACGTTGAAAAGCGCAGCCTTGCCAATCGCGCGTTGCTTAACCATTTAGTTTTGGCCAAAATCATCCATGGAAGGTCTGTGACTTTTAATGAAACTGACATTTTGACAGCAAATGCAATTATACTACAGTATGAAATCCACATCAAAGCTCAGAATTACCTAATTACCCAATTTTAATGTCTTATTTTATGGCCATCAGTATTAATAAGTATCTCTTTGGTGATTATCGGGTCTTTGGAGGCACACGTTACCTTTTCACATTTGTTTCTTATTTTCAATTTGTCCTTCATGTGTGTACGGAGCATTTTCGATAACGTTTTCGAATCATCGTAACGAGGTATATCCGATCTCCATTCTCTGAATTAATAAACCAGTGTACAACTGTCTTTCGAACCCACACGGAGTTTATTGTCGTCCGTTTCTGTTTCATCATCGTGGTTAAAGTGCCTGAGGGGATACTGCAACGTAAGCTTGCACTCAACCCATCCAGGGGAGAGCTGCTGCGACTCTATTAAAACAAGCAAACCCCACTTCACCATCGTAGTCACCTTTCTGATCAAAAGCATTTCATCAGGCGGTGATAGGGGTCAGAGGCTAGCTGAACATCGTGCATCTCCCTTAACACAAGTGCTCCACGTTGAATGTTGATGACCCCGGGCGGGATTCAGATCATCCGTAGCTTGCAGAGCGGCACATAACGAATCAACCCGAAAGACAACAACGAAAACCAGTCCAATGCTTTAAACAACCCAAAAATCTGACATTCCCTATGAGACAATGATTCTTTTACGTTTAAACTGTTCGACATTATGTTAAAGTTCTCTTGCCGAAAGAGTTTTCTTAAATGACAAAACTATTTAGCGGATGGTAATGTCATATATTTAATGAAACAGCCTAAAAGCCAATAGAAGCAGCAAACACCCCAAAGGCAGTTGAAAAATCCTGACTAGCGCGCGTATATGCTGAGTCTTATGACAAATTTACGTCGTTTTGTATTACATATATATATATATATATATATATATATATATATATATATATATATATATATATATATATATATATATATATATATATATATATATATTATATATACCGTACTCTCTGTGCCCAAGTTCAGAGGTTGCCATAAAGCCATTATGGTGATAACCGGGAGGGCACATTCTATACATTTTGTGTATATATATATATATATATATATATATATATATATATATACATCCTTCAATCCATCCATTCATTCAAATATTCATACACATGACGTATGTTCACTTAGATATTAGATATTTATTGAATTGTTGTGACGTAGGATATTACTAGATATCTTTGTCAGTATTGATTCTGTATGTTCACTCTATCGTAACACTTAACGTGTCGTCGAATGTCCAACATGACTTTCCCATCGGCATTAACCTTCCAAAGCAACCGACAGTACTCTGAAATGTCAGCGCTTTGAGCTGTGGTTAAAAGCGTTTAGCATTTTATTCAATTAGCCTTGATCGCTGTTACACACATTCTGAGGTTTGTAAGGAAATAACGGAGGAGAATCTCACGCAACGTGCAATCGCAGAGATGGGAATTTTTAATCCACGTGAATAAAATATACCTCCGAGAAAGCGTCCTTCATTCATTTTCACTTCTGGTGCGTATTAAGCACTAGATCCATGCATTTCTATACTGTATTCGTAAATGTTAAAGGGGAAGTTCATCAAGGGTGATTTTTACATACGTGCATGCTTTGTAAGTCGCCAGTCTATTGTATCACGGCAGTTATATTTAAGTCACAATTATACAAATGCCATCTTGTGTAAAGTTATCACAAGGATATTAAGGTCGAAGACCTACATGTACGTCTTGACTATGTTCACCCTTGAGGGAATAACGTCAATAAAGTTATTATAATCGTATGAGGTTTTCATTGTACTTTTAATTTACCTTTTGATCGTATTGAAAGATGTTGAAAACATTTTATATACCATTATGTTTAGTACAGTGTAAGGAAAGTGAGTCATGGCAATAACTATGTCACTTTCACCGATAATTGTAATTTATCGATCGCGGAGCGAACGTTTACTTGAGCTTCGCATTTCCACCTGACCAATGTCTGCTGGTGCTCAAACTAGTCGAAGGACAGAAACGTGTAAGTGAATCATAATCGAGAAAATCTTTTCCGTATAAGTAAGTACTATGGTATACAGCTTGAATAATGTGCTACGATATACACGTTAAATAATGTGCTATGATATACAGGTTGAATAATGTGCTATGATATACAGGTTGAATATTGTGCTACGATATACAGGTTGGATAATGTGCTATGATATACAGGTTGAATAATGTGCTATGATATACTATACAGGATAAATAAAGTGCTATGATATACAGTTGAATAAAGTGCTATGATAAACAGCTTGAATAATGTGCTATGATATACAGGTTGAATAATGTTCTATGATATACAACTTGAATAAAGTGCTACGATATACATCTTGAATAAAATGCTACGATATACAGCTTGAATAATGTGCTATGATATACAGGTTGAATAATGTGCTATGATATACAGGTTGAATAATGTGCTACGATATACAGGTTGAATAATGTGCTATGATATACAGCTTGAATAAAGTGCTACGATATACGGGTTGAATAATGTGCTATGATATACAGGTTGAATAATGTGCTATGATATATAGGTTGAATAATGTGCTATGATATACTATACAGGATAAATAAAGTGCTACGATATACAGGTTGAATAATGTGCATGATATACAGCTTGATAATGTGCTATGATATACAGGTGAATAATGTGCTATGTGATATACAGGTTGAATAATGTGCTATGATATGCAGGTTGAATAATAATGTGCTATGATATACAGGTTGAATAATGTGCTATGATATACAGGTTGAATAATGTGCTATGATATACAGGTTGAATAATGTGCTATGATATACAGGTTGAATAATGTGCTATGATATACAGGTTGAATAATGTGCTATGATATACAGGTTGAATAATGTGCTATGATATACAGGTTGAATAATGTGCTATGATATACAGGTTGAATAATGTGAATAGAAAGACTTCTTCAGTTTCATTACTTTATAAGTGTCTGCAAATTCGACGAATCGCGATTTGTTCAGCTGCTCGCTTGCAAGTTCGTAGTATAAGGTAGAGACTAAAGAATGAGTCTACATGCATGCCGGGAATGATTGACATTCACACATCTTAAGCTGAGGTTTGCAGGTGATGTGTTGAACAAGTAAAAGAAAAATATATATTCATTCTTCTCTAATACATCACAATTATTTTTGTTGATGAAGAAATATAATCAAGTCGTACAATATATGTGCGTAGTACCTGCATATTTACTTTTCATGGTGAAGTTGAAACCGCCACAAATTAAGATTTCATGCTTACTTGTCGATCATTGAATATAAACTAAGAGTGAGTCGTTATCTTTCTTGTCACTTCAGATAAGCTTGTTACAAACGTCAACATTGGAAACCACATTTGCTTGATGAAGGAGACTCTGAAGAGCGAAAACTAAAATAATCTTTAGAAAGTTTACATATTTATTTAATATTTACCTTTCTCTTTCAACAAATGCATTTTTAGCTCACATGTGTAAACACGTGGGCTAATGTCATAGCGATGTCTGTCTGTCTGTCCGTGTGTGTGTGTGTGTGTGTGTGTGTGTGTGTGTGTGTGTCTGTGTGTCTGTCTGTTTACATGATAACTCAAAAACGCCTGAACGGATTCAAGTCAGACTTGGTACACAGTTACCGTATGCTACTTGCAAGATTTGATTAGATTTTGGTTAGTGTGGATTGCATATTAATGAAGTTATGCAATATTGTTTTATCCGTACAATGGTTTCCCTACGGAGACGGTAATGACAGTGTAGACATATATCAAGAAATACTGCACCAAATTTCATGAAACTTTTCACAGATGACAGTCTCAGAACATTATGATGATACCGTGAGTGTCATGTCAATTATCTTCTCATTTGCATATTTAATGAACTTTTGTTATTAGTGAGATAACTCTGAAATTCCTGCACCAAACTTGATGATACTTGCAACAAATATTGATCTGATATATATCTAATTATACTTAGAAACATTAGGCAGTGTCAAGTTAATAAATAGCTCATTTGCATATTTTATGAAGGTTTGTAATTAGTCATATAACTCCGATATAACTTCACCAAATGTGATGAAATCTGCTGCAGATACTGATCCGACTGATATCTAACTGTAGTGTAAAGCATTTAGTAGTGTGAAATTAATTAAGGGTTCATTTGCATATTTAATGAACTTTGTAATTAGGTATATAACTCTGAAATTACGGCACCCAAGTCAGTGAAATTGGGTACAGATATTGTTTTGATAAATATCTAATTGTACTAAGAAGCATTTGGCAGTGTCAAGTTAACAAATAGGTCATTTGCATATTTTATGAAGTTTTGTAATTAGTGATATAATTCCAAAATAACTGCACCAAATGTGATGAAATCTGCTGCAGATACTGATCCGACAGATATCTAATTGTGGTGTAGAGCATTTAGTTGTGTGAAGTAATTAAGGGTTCATTTGCATAT